>NC_068938.1:198865076-198943333 GCF_016801865.2 Culex pipiens pallens | reverse complement strand
ATCAAGCGGTAAGTACTGGTGAAATCAGCAGTTTAGGAGATCTTTGGGTAAGTACCGATAATCTGTCAATTCTGTCAACTGTCAACTGACCATACCGAGTTGTTTCTCGCTGTATCGAGAGACATCGTGGAAGGTCAGGATCTGTCATTAAGAAGGAAGTACCGAACTAGTCCGGACTACCTTCACCGATCAAAAGACAAATTGGCCGATCGTTTCGATTGACCCTGGAGCACGACCATCGTCGCTCGCCGACGGGATATCGGACATTTAAATCGAGAGCAACCAGTTTCCCTGCGTGCGTGACTCCGATCAGCTTCTGTCGAAGCCGCAATTATGCGTATATTCCATGTGTTTCGTCGAAAAGCTCCACCAAACTCCACGTTACACGGGAAAAAATCAATTCTCGAAATCGTGAATAAAATTCATGAATGCGCGAACCACGAAGGAAAATATGCACGTTTATAGTGCAAATGCACCATACTCATGAATAAATTCCTTCGTGGTTCTCACATTCGTGAACTTAATTCACGATTACAAGAATTGATTTTTTTCTGTGTATGACGCAACAGTTATACCCCCCCAACATCATCATCATCATTGTAGCAACTTATCAACAGAGTCGCGCTGACATTAGGTCTATTCCCGTACCTGCAGAATTGCAAAATTTCTGCAACTTCTGCAGAATTCTGCAGCCAGCATAAGTCACTTTTTTGCAGCACGTTCCCGTACTTTTCAGCTCGCTCTCTTCATCTCTCTCTTTTGCAGAAGTTCTGCAAGGAGAGAGGCCGCAAAACTTTTGCCTGGGTAGCGCGTTCCAGTACTTTTTCTGCAATATTGTACACAGTTGAGTGGATTTACTCAAATTGGGTATTTAAGTTTTTTTTTCTTTTTTTTTAAGGGATTAACAAAAATTGTAATTGAAAAAGGTACGGGGACTTATTTTGTTTATGCAACTCAACATTTTATTTAAAAGATGCTTATGCTTAGGTAGAAATTATACATTAGAAACAATTCAAAACTTTTACATTAGGTAAAAAAATAGAAATGAGAGTTGCAGGTACGTTTAACAAATATAATTTGAAAAAATTACAAACAAAGGTTTAATATAGAAGGGATCATAAATACATGTTTTGTTAGCAGACCATTTGAAGGATTTTTTATTCAGGATAACAGAAATAAATTATGGATGTCATATGGAAGAACAACTACGACGCAGCAAAATTGAAAAATATTAGAAAGTAAATGAATCACAAACTCAAAAATAAGGAAACACATAAATTTAGAAACTCGGAAATTAAGAAAATCATAAATGAAAAACTAAAAAAAAAATCAGGTATTTGAGAAATTTAAAATGCAAATATTTATTTCAGAAAAAAATCACAAATTCAAAGCTTATCAATTATAAAGTAATTCTAAATATTTAAAATTAAAAAAGCTTAGTTTCAAAAAATCAAAATTAAAAAAAAATAAGGTTGAAAAATATTAAAGTTAGACCTCAAAAATTCAAATATTTTGAATTCGAAATGAACAAAATAAAAATTTTTAATATTGAATAGTTCAAAACATCAAAAATTCAAAATTTACAGTTAAAAAATTAAAAAAAACACATTAATTTTGTAAATTAAAAAAAAATAAATTATAAAAAATAGATACAATTTGTACTCTATCATCCGAAGACCTTTACAAAATTTCTAATCTCTAAATCCTCTAAATATGCATTTCTAACCTAGAATATGACTCCAAAATAAGTGTATTTTTTAATTATTCAAGATGGCGGCTTTTAGGAATTTAAGAAAATAAGAATTTAAGAATTTAAGAATTTAAGAATTTAAGAATTTAAGAATTTAAGAATTTAAGAATTTAAGAATTTAAGAATTTAAGAATTTAAGAATTTAAGAATTTAAGAATTTAAGAATTTAAGAATTTAAGAATTTAAGAATTTAAGAATTTAAGAATTTAAGAATTTAAGAATTTAAGAATTTAAGAATTTAAGAATTTAAGAATTTAAGAATTTAAGAATTTAAGAATTTAAGAATTTAAGAATTTAAGAATTTAAGAATTTAAGAATTTAAGAATTTAAGAATTTAAGAATTTAAGAATTTAAGAATTTAAGAATTTAAGAATTTAAGAATTTAAGAATTTAAGAATTTAAGAATTTAAGAATTTAAGAATTTAAGAATTTAAGAATTTAAGAATTTAAGAATTTAAGAATTTAAGAATTTAAGAATTTAAGAATTTAAGAATTTAAGAATTTAAGAATTTAAGAATTCAAGAATTTAAGAATTTAAGAATTCAAGAATTTAAGAATTTAAGAATTTAATAAAATTTAATTTTAATAAAATTGAAATCAATTAAAAATAATATAAAATATGATGTGTAAACAACGTAACTTATGTTTCAGCAAAAAAAATATGGTCATTTCCGGCTGGTTCCCTCCTTGACTTGATACATAGTTTAACTAACAAGTACCCAATAAAACAACAAATTATAAATTATATAATCAATTATATTTATTATTTGTTTGGCACAGACTTATACCTTTTTTCTGATTCCATCATTGAAAGTTCAATAAAATACATTTAATATTTTGGTTCATATAAGAATACAAGTTGGTAGCACAATCACAGGTACAATTTATTATTTGCCAATTAAATTTACCTATTATTTTAACACACATATTTAGTCTGTTCAAAAACAATTTAAGTTCAAAAATCATTTCTCAAACAAATATTTATTAAAAATATATTAAACTCAAAATAAATGTGTCTTTTAAAAGTCTTAAAAACATTTTGTTTTTATGATACAAATTGTTTGTTGGGTTATTAGCCATGCTGTAATACTGGATTTACTTATCAACTTTATTAATACTAAAAAATAATAAATTCGCTATATCATTACATTAATGAACTAAGCCTGAAATCGTTAACATAAAATATAGTTCTCAATAAAACCGGACATTAAAAAAATACACCAAAATCCATCAACCCAACTTGCCAATTTTATGTAAGCGTGTACTCACACCAACTTGCAGTTACTTTTCAACACGAAAGAGAAGAGAGAGCTTGCAGAAAAGAACTGGAACGGTTTTGCTGCAACTTCTGTCTCTCTCATTGCAGAAGTTCTGCCTGAGAGAAAAGTTACTTTTGTTGCAGAAAAGTACGGGAACGCTCTGCTGCCGATTTTGTGCAGAATTGCAGAATTCTGCAGTACGGGAATAGACCTATTATTCAGCCCGCGAGCGAGTGCAACACCACTTTTGACAGGCCAGTAAAGTGCAGCGTGCCGCGCACACCAACACTGCGGGAAAGGTATTAAAACATTGCAGTACACAAATCGCGAAGGTTGGAGGCTGCCTCCCGTTCAGGGACAGACAGACCGAGCGCGATGCAACAGACATCGCGCAATACACAAGGGCGCCGACACGCGCGCACACTCGCTCAAGTCGGCACACGTGTTGCTTTTTCGGCAACCACCAATACACACGCCGATTGAGTGTGAGTGAGCTCGGTTTGCGCGGTGGTATTGGTGGCAACGGCGTTTCGATAGCCCACTCTAACTTTTGGGGGGGGAGCGGGCGACTATCGGGCATCGCCAGTGCCAGTTAAGATTCTTAAGCTAAGACACACACCTTAAAAATTTCGATTTTTGTTTTGCACACTCACACCAACATAATTTGCGCTAGCCAGCACGCACATTGCCTCAGCTTTCGTAACGCGCAAACTGTCAAAAAAAAGTGATTGCTTTTGTCAAACGTGTTCAATTCTGTTGGCTGGTTGCTGCTTTTTCGTTTTCGATTATTTCGAAAAATACATGAAATTCAAGGTAAACTATAGTTTTAATTAATCAAATAACACATTCTCATGAAAGTTTCATTTCCCGGCAACAGGTTTGTTGATTTCTACAGCCTCTGGAACAGTCACCGGGGACCGGCGACTAAGCAGCTTCCTCTTCCGCCACCTCTTCCAAGCGGCGCACCGCGGGATACCCGACGGCCAAAATAGTCACCGTGGCCCTGACCAAACTACCGGCAACAATGACGTCCAACCCGGATCGTGCTTCAGCAAGTGGTTCCGCCGTGGTGGCGATAAAAGTAGACCGGGGCGAACAAGCGTTCCTATCGAACAACGATGCCTTCGGCTTCCCCCCGTAGCAGAACCAGCGTCCAGAAGAATGTTCAAGAACCTGTTCGACATGGTGGCCCATGGTCCCCGGGCATTCCGTCCCAGCAAGGGCTGCAGTTCCACACCCAGAACATTATACAGAACGTGCTGTTGCGCAATAAGCTGAAATACCGGCCACTGCGCTCCGGCCCAATCCGCCCGTCCAGCAGTTCGTCCAGGACGCCGAAGCAAACAAATTCTTGGGGCCGTTGACTGTCAACTCAATGTTCCCCGACGGATCAACCGCGGCCAAGCTGCCCAATTCACTGCAGCAGATGCTGCGTCTTAAGCAAACCCCAGGGACGTCACAAGCCGGGGTCTGTTCGGCAAGGGTTCTGTCACCTGGAACTTCAACTGACCAGCATTGATTTGCTTAAGTGCTACACATTTTTAGTTTCTTTTATTTGTTTCTTTTTTTTTAAGTGAATTCAATTCTCCCACACTTTATAGAGCAGCCTAAATTTGCATAAATATCCAAAAACAATAAAGAAAACAAAAATGCTCAATACGAAGCACAAAAATACTAAAACACAAAGATACAGAAACACCAAACTACAAACATAATAAAATTCAGAAGTAGTACAAAACTACTAAAATAATACAAAAATACACAAAAAAATACAAAAATACAGAAACGCCAGCAAATACAAAAATAACAAATACAAAAATAGAAAAATACAGAAATACAAAAATACAAAAATACAAAATTACAAAAATACAAAAATACAAAAATACAAAAATACAAAAATACAAAAATACAAAAATACAAAATTACAAAAATACAAAAATACAAAAATACAAAAATACAAAAATACAAAAATACAAAAATACAAAATTACAAAAATACAAAAATACAAAAATACAAAAATACAAAAACACAAAAATACAAAAATACAAAAATACATAAATACAGAAATACAGAAATACAAAAATACAAAAATACAAAAATACAAAAATACAAAAATACAAAAATACAAAAATACAAAATTACAAAATTACAAAAATACAAAAATACAAAAATACAAAAATACAAAAATACAAAAATACAGAAATACAAAAATACAAAAATACAAAAATACAAAAATACAAAAATACAAAAATACAAAAATACAAAAATACAAAAATACAAAAATACAAAAATACAAAAATACAAAAATACAAAAATACAAAAATTAAAAAATGCAAAAATACAAAAATTGTCTCAATTTTGTGAAGTTTAATAAAATGTATTAAACTGATCTGAACTCAACAGAATTAAGCAAAGATTAACCAAGCTTAACTAATTTTAGTCAAATTTAACTAGTCAAAATAATAAACTTAACCAACACAATTAACACAATTTAACTAAATTTAGCCAAATTTAGCTAAAAATAGCAAAATTCAACAAAATTTTACCAAAATTTAGCTAAATAAAAAAAATAACTTAATTTCAGTTAATTAAACTTAATTTCACTAAAAGTAATAAAGCTTTATTTTGCTAATTTTATCTGAATTTTGCCAAATTTTAGTAAAATTAACTCAATTTAAATATTTTTTAGTGAATTCAGCTAATTATGCTTAACACTACTTTATTTAGTCAAACTTTACTAAATTATGCGTAACTCAATAATTTTTAATTCAACTGAATGTAGCCAAATTAAACTAAATTTTGTGAAATTTAGCTAAACTTAACATTTTTGAACTAAATTTAACTTTATTTAACTAAATTTACCTTAATTTAATTTAGTTGACTTGAATACTACCAAATTTAACTTAATCTTGCTAAATATAACATAATTTAACTAAATTTGACTTTATTTTACTTGATTCTACCAATTTTAACTTAGTTTATCTTAATTTAATCCAATTTAACTAAGTTGTCACCAATGCTATGCTATGCTATTTAATACAATTTAACTTGATTTTACTCCATTTTACTTAATTTTACTAAATTTAACAAAGCTTATTAAAAATAATTAAACTTAACTGAATTCAACAAAATTGAACAAAGATTTACTAATTTTCACTCAATACAAGTTTCTAAGTTTACCTAATTTAACGTAATTCAACTAAATTTAGCCAAATTCAAGTAATATATAAAAATTCAGCCATATTTAATCAAATTTTACTTCATGATAAACAAAATTTAAATAAATTCAACAAAATTTAACTAAATTTAGCAAAATTTTACTGAATTTATCCAAACTTAAGTTAACTTAGTTAAATACAATTTAACCAAATTAAGGTAAATTAACCCTTAGAGTACCACGTGGAAGTTTAATATTCAAAAAATCATATCTCGGCCCCAATTCAACCAATTTGACTCGTTTTAGAATCGTTGGATCGGCCAACTTCCAGGGAACACGGTGCTCTATGAAGAAATCCGATCCGAGCCCTTTGGCCGGAGATATTCCGGAATTCCGTGGACCAGATCGGGTCCAGGGTAGCCAGGTCATTTTTCTTTCTACAATAATTATCCAAAAAGTTGTAAATAAGTAAACTTTTATAGTTGTTTATTCATCATAAGTCACAGAAAGACCATTCCAAAGCCTTGGAGCAATTCTGGATAGGATGGACACTTGGTCAATCACCCGGAACCGGTTCCGGGTTCCCGGTTCCAATTTGTAGGTATGGCCAACATACTACTTTTGGCAAAATGGGGCATGCGACATGTCAAAGTTCATGAAATTATGCCACGAGTCCATATTAGCCCATACAAAGTCAATCTGACTCCATGTGGCCACCCGGAACCGGTTCCGGGTTCCCGGTTCCAATCTGTAGGTATGGCCAACATACTACTTTTGGAGAAATGGGGCATGTGACATGTCAAAGTTCATGAAATTATGCCACGAGTCCATATTAGCCCATACAAAGTCAATCTGACTCCATGTGGCCACCCGGAACCGGTTCCGGGTTCCCGGTTCCAATCTGTAGGTATGGCCAATATACTACGTTTGGCGAAATGGGGCATGCGACATGTCAAAGTTCATGAAATTGTTCCACGAGTCCATATTAGCCCATACAAAGTCAATCTGACCCCATGTGGCCACCCGCATAATAATTTAGGTAGATTTAACTTAATTCAATAAAAAAATACAGAAAATTTCCAAATTTAACATTATTTTACCTAATTTAATTTTATTCGACTTAATTTAAATTTATTAAGATTTTTTCTAGCTGATTTTATTCAAATATAGCCAAATTTAAGTGAATTACACTAAATTCAAGCAAATTCAACGAAACCAAGCTTAATCTAATTAAATTTATCCAATAAAAAAATAACCGAAATTTTAATAAACCTTAATAATTTTTACTTATTTTAACTGAATTTAACTAAATATAACTGAATTTAACTAATTATAACCTAATATAACTAAATTAAGCCAAATTTTGCTAAATTAAAATTAATTAATTAAAATTTTACTAACGTTAATTAAATTTAATTTAATTTAAATAAATTTTATTATTTAAACTAAATTTAAATAAAAATTACTAAATTTAAATAAATTTGACGAAATTTAAATAAATCTAACAAAATTTAAATAAATTTAACGAAATTTAAATAAATTTAAATAAATTTAACTAAATTAAAATAAATTTAACTAAATTTAAGTAAATTTAGCTAAATTTAAATAAATTTAACCAGATTTAAATTAGTTTACATGAATTTAACAAAATTCAATAGAATTTAAATTAATTTTATAAATATCAACTGTATATGACTAAATGTTACAAAATTCAAATAAATTTCACTAAATGTTACTAAATTCAATTAAATTTAACTCAATTTAACTAAGTTTAACTAGATATAACTAAATTTAACTAAGTTTTACTGAATGTGTTTGAATATAACTCAATTGAACTAAAAATAAATTAATATAATTAAATTTAACTAAATTTTACTGAATGTGTTTGAATATAACACAATTGAACTAAAAATAACTTAATATAAATAAATTTAACTTAATTTAACTAAATTTAACCAAATTTAAATACATTTATCTAAATTTATGTAAATTATACTTAATTTAACTAAATTTAACTTAATTCAACTAAATTTAACTCAATTAAACTAAATTTAACTCAATTTAACTAAATTTAAACAAATTAAATAAAATTTAACTAAATTTTACAAAATTTAACTAAATTTTACAAAATTTAACTAAATTTATATAAATTTAGCTAGATTTAAATTCATTTACATTAATTTTACCAAATTTAAATAAATTTAAATTAATTTAATTAATTTCAACTGAATACAACTAAATGTTACCAAACTTCAACTAAATTTCACTAAATGTTACTTAATTCAACTAAATTTAACTTAATTTTACTAAGTTTAACTAAAAATAACTAATTTTTACTGAATGTATCTGAATATAACTTAATTTAACTAAATTTAACTTGATTTAACTTAATTTAACTAAATTTAACTTAACTTAACAAAATTAAACTATATTAAATTTAATTCAACTAAATATAACTAAATTTAACTTAATTAAACTAAATTCAACTAAATTAAACAAAATTTAACTAAATTAAACCAAATTTTACAAAATTTTATCAAATTCAACTAAATTTAATTACATTTAACAAACTTTTACTAAATTTAACCAAATTTTAAATTTAAATAAATTGGACTTAATTTAACTAAATTTTACTTAACGTAATTAAATCAAACAAAATAAAACTATTTAACTTGGTTAAATTTAGTAAAATTTGGTTAAGTTTTGTTAATTTTTTAACAAAACTTAACCAAATTTTACTAAATTTAACCAAGTTTTACTAAATTTAATTAAATTTTACTAAATTTAACTAAATCTAACTAAAATCAACTAAATTTTAACAAATTTAACTAAATTTACCAAAATTGTAACAAATTTAACTAAATTTAGCTAAATTTTACTAAAGATAACGCAATTTCAGTCAATTTATCTTAGTTTAACTAACTTATCGAAATATAACTTAATTAAGCCAAAGTTAACTAAATCGAAAGCGAAATGTAACTAAATTCAACTAAATTTAATTAAATCTTACTAAACTTAACTTAATTTGACTAAATTTAAATAAAATTTACTGAATCGAACTAAAATAAACTAAGATTAACTAAATTTAACTATATATAACCCAATTTAAGTCAATTTAACTTAATGAAACTAATTTTAACTTGATTTTATTCAATTTAGCCAAAGTTAACTAAATTTAAATAAATGAAGCGAAATTTTACGAAAATTAATGAAATTTTATTTAAATTAACTAAATTATACTTATTTTAACTAAATATAAGTAGATTCAACTAAATTTAATGAAATTTTAATAAATTTTACTAAATTTTACATCATTTAACTATTTTTAACTAAATTTAATTAAAGTTTTCTGATTTTGACTTAATTTATCTTAACTTAACTAAATCTAACTAAATTTGACCAAATTACCAATAAAATCAATTTAAAGTCCTGTTAACATACTAACCCAACATATAATTTTTGTGCTAGTTAGGTTAAGTTAGTTTAAGTTTTGTTGTTAATTCAATATTTTTTTGAATAAAAAAATCTGTTGTTTTTATTTGTCACCCTAATTTAATTAAACACCCTAACTTGAAATCCGAAGTAAACAGGAAGGAGAAACCCCCCGGTTTCCGGCACGTCGGTACCCCGTTTCTAGGCCCGTTATCGTGGTCAAAACGGGCCCAAAAGCGTGCCACAGACGGGCGTAACACAGCGGCCAAAATGCATAACGCCCGCCTAAATGTTGCATTCTGGCACGCAATGGGCCACAACGAGGGGAAAAAGCGTGCTGAAAATCGGGCCCGCTTTCAGGCAAAACGTCCCCGCTTTTTGGACGTTTTCCGCCCATTTTTCTATGTGGGAGCTCACGTGCACGGTTGTAGTGGTGTGCAACGTTGCGCGAGGCCTTCACCAGCTGGGCCGTACGGTGGTGAGCGTGTGCAGAGGTGTGCGCGCTCGTATTGGTGAGCTCGCCGAGGTTTGTTATTGCCGTGCCACTAGTTCTTTTTTCGGTTTCTTTTTTTTTGCGCTCTCTTTTGACAGATGATGGCTGGTGGAATGGAAAAACCTGAATGCGTTGTGCTGTGGTATGTCGGATGCGCTACTGTTGCTGCAAAGTGTGTGAATCTCTCGCTCTCTCTCTCTCGCTTACTCTCTTGTGCTGCTCCTAACGAAAGACCTTGATTGCAAGAGCAGCGCAGAGCCGGTGGCGGAGGAAGACCAAGAAGAAGCTTCAGAGGAGGGCATCTCTCAATTTTGCGACGACCGGAAGGATGGTTTGGCGGTGTTGGGTTTTTGCGGGGATTGTGCGCTTCCTGGTAGTGCTTTACGAGCACCGGATTCGGCTCGTGCTCCGGGAAGCCATTGAAAGCTCGCTAACGAGCGCGGTTCGGCGAAGTTGAAGGTGACACGTCCGCAGAGTCAATACGCCGGCAAAGGTCGATCGTCAATTATTAAAATTGTTCTTGGTTACTTCTCTATCACGGACTTCAGAATCGAGGTACCTCCAAGAGCAGCCAAGTTCATTGAAGTGTTTTTGAGGTTTGATCGGTGAGTTACAAGGTAAGTACCAGGTAAGACCCGAAGCTGACGTAGTCTGACGGTAAGTACGATTCAAATCCTAGTTTAATCTGTCAATCTGTCAACCAGTCATGTCAATTAAATTAAGACCTATAGGAATGAAACCTTAGCCAGGGATCTGTCACAACTCGCATTAGGCCAGCTTTTCACACTTTCCCTTTTGCTTGCGACGCACACGTACGTGCTCTTAATCCGGAGTGTCCCCCAAATTTGTCATTGCAAAATTGGCCTACATTCCCCGTCCCGTGTGCGTCCCCCCAAAAAACTGGTATTCCTTGACACCTACACACATCGTCAGGCCGAATTCAAACTTGGAGTTCGCCTCGGCGAACTTCCTTTTTAGATCAACCGTTGATACCGAGAGTGTCGTTAAACGACTCTCGGTACCGCCCCACCTTGATTTCTACCGAGCCAAAATGAGCTCTTCCTCCGATGCTCCAAGGGTCCAAATATCTACACGGTCTATTACGTCTCGATCTTTATATAAGTCACCACTGTGCGGTGCAACGAGCGCGCAGAGCGGTAGCTCGAAAACCCCACCAACAACGGCCAAGTCGGATCGTGGTGTATTTCACGGTATGGGGCAGAAAAAAATCGCTTTGTTGCTAACTGAAACGAATCGAAAACGCAAAAATGTGTAGTAAGACACACACAAGACACTGAACCAGCAGCAGCGGCACAGAAAATAATAACACATTCGCGGCAAGGCCTAGCCCGCGACGAGGAGAGCGCCACCGCTAAGCTAGCGAGGTTGCAGAAGAAGAGCAAGAAGAGTGCGGCGGGGTGGTACAAGACAAAATCCGAACTGGTTCGGCGAGTTGGGGTTGAGAGGGGAGAAGGGGTTGATAGTGCGGCGTTGAACGCCGTGCACGGTTTTACGTGAATTTATCAACCAAACAAGACTTGAGTTTTGGTAAACATTTTAGGTCGGGACGACTTCTCAACTACGGACGTCAGAATCGAGGTACCACCTTCGAAATGCGGGATCCAATGAATTGATTTGATTGGGGTAAGTACAGGTGTTACTAAAGTGTTACTAATAGGTGTAGTTGTGTTCCAGTCCAGTCAATGGTAAGTATTGGTGAAAACTTCTGTCAACTGTCAACCATCCTTTGGTCATTTGACCAAAAGGTTCTGTCAATAAAAACCTACCTCTGAAGCTCAGATGGTCGGTACTTTGGACTAACAATCCAAAGGTCGTCGTTTCGAGTTTCGAGGCGTTTTCGTCTATTGATTTGGACGATCAGTTAAAGCTCTAGCCCAAAACAAAGACGAGCTTATGAACGCCGGTTACTTCCTGTCGATACGAGCAGAAAGGGTGACGATACCAGGTCACCGATAAGCAATCGTAGAAAGCAAACGAACGCCCAATAATTGCCGACAACCCGCCGCACACGAACGCTTTGTCGTTCGGTCGACCCGTCCGCACTCACTACACCTCTTCGATGACCCACTTGCAATTGTCGTCACGCGAGCTTCGCTCGCAGTCGAAAAATTAGATCACCTCAAGTAGGTAGACCGGTCAGTCAGATGAGCCGCTACGCTACACACCGAGAGCCGAGAATGATGTCGCGAAGAAACAAAGCGAACCAAGCCGTTCGACAATGGTTCCTCTATTTTTGTCACCATATGCAAATAGAACGGCGACACTGTCGTCGTCGTCGTACGTGTCGAGTCTGTCAGCACGAATTTGCGTCGTCCAGACATTTCACACGACACGTAGGGAAAGGTAGTTTTGTACGCGTAAAATTGCGCTTCGCGCAACCTCGTTGATGTCCAAGACGTCAACTACTTCCTACACGACCTTGTCACGCACGAAGTGCTCAAGGTTGCCGCTTCCCAGGGTTCCCAAACGCGAGGGAGGATGTTCGTCATCGAGAGTGATTTGCCAAAATATGCCGAACCTCGGCTACGCCGAGTAACTGTACAGCGGTTCGAAAATCCTAATCCAATTAGCACAATTATTTCGCTTCGCCAGTTTGCTTCTCGTAAAGTCGGTTGTCCAAGAAGACTACGACGATGGAGTCCGGCTTTGCCGGAGTTCAAAATTATGGACCCATGATTATGGTCAACCTTTTAGGACCAGAGAGAGAAGGAGAGGTGGAAAATAATAACTTGCAGACGTGCGCACGCTTTCATGCAGATGTGTGGTGGTGGTGCGCCAACGGATTGACCATAATCAAACAACCCGGTAATTATCCAAGTTAAAAGTCATTGTTGTAATGGGCTTTTAGGTCTGGATAACCCCGCAGAGATGGACGTGGTTGATTGAGTGTGCAGATTGAGATGTTTAAAGTAAGCTTTTGAGATGATTTCTCAATTACGGACTTCAAAGTCGAGGTACCCTTTCCAGGAAAGATCTGATTCGAGGTGTATTTCGGAGTTTGGAGTCTAAAGCGGTAAGTACCGGTGATAACTCGTACAACAGTTTCCTGGCGGTCAAGATTGTCTGGTAAGTATTGGTTACAAGTTCTGTCAACTGTCAACTTTTGAATCTGTCAACAATTCGAACATCGAGTGGTTACAGATCCTGTCAACCCTTCATTGATCATCCCAGTGCCTAAGGGTATCGAGTGACAATGAAAGAAGTTCATCAGCGATTCACTGAACAACCCAAATGGTAATTACAATCAGTCAACCTCCACAGCTAGCTGATAACCTCTAAGCTGTTCAACTAATCAACGCCAAATCTCCACATCTTTTCAGCAACCGAACAAAAAAAGCTCTCTTGAAGTAGCAAAAACTGCACCAGACTCTTCGACGTCTCCCATTGTGTTGCTTGCGCCGAGGTTACACATGTGTTCTGCACGCCGAAGAGCAGACACAAAAAAGTTAAATTTCAGACAGCAAAAAAGGTACACCAAGTTTTCCCTGCTTTTTTGCGATGCCCATTGGTTTTCCCCCTCCCCGCTACGATTAACTCGAAAAAAAAAGTTTGGAGAGCCAAACCGAACCCGTCCGTGGCAAAACTGCACCGGGTACGTTCCGTAACTTGCTCGAGGAGGTACTCGCGCTGTACACTTTCCACAGGTCTTGCGCCCGAATCATTGTGTTTCGGCGACGACGACGACGACGGTATGCAAGTGCTGCGCCGCCGCCGACAGAGAGAGCATTATAAAGTGTTATGTAATGAATATTCAATTTTTAGTGCCGTAGGCCTACCTCTCCGAGACGAACGAGTGCTGGGGGAAACCGAAATCGGTGCAGGTTTGTGTAATCCCGGCAGGCCCTCGACGCCAACGCGACCACCTCAAGACGAAGGATTTCCTGGATTAGTCGAGCGAGCACGGGTTTACTTTCGCGAACGGGGTTGATTCGGGGGGGGAGCGATTGTTGCACGAGCTGGCAGCCTTTGACCTTTGGGCAGGTGAACGGTGGTTCGTGGAAATGTGAAGGTGGTTTGGGACGCTGAACTTTAAAAATATCAATAAATTTCAGAGGTTATCACGACAGGACCTCTCAATTACGGACTTCAATATCAAAGTCCCCACAATATCATGAGATCTTTTCAGAAATCTTAGGTTGAGACAGAATCTGTCATTTCAAGATACTAACTTCAAGTATCACAGCTTAATACCTTATCGATGATGTTTACGATAACTCACCTGAAAAGAGAAAGAAAAAACTTGAATTAGTATTTTCAGGATTTTTTGAAAAATTTACGTTTCTAATAAGGACTTCACTAATGAGTTGCAACATAAAGCGCTTCTGAACATTGGCAATGTTTTTATGGTAATTCCATCCATGGTGATTCAATGATCTTATACGATGGTATAAGAGGACATCTCATTTACGGACTTCAGAAACAAGGTACCTGTTCAAAAGACCTCATCAGCTGAGGTGATTTTTTAATGTTGCTGAGGATGAATTCAACGGTAAGTACTAGTGAAAAGGTGGATGCTGAATGTTTTCGAGTTAAATGCAGAAAAGTTAATAAAGGAATCAGGTAAGCATAGCTAACCACTCCTGTCAAGAGTCACCTGTCATTGATTAATTTGTCAACTGTCAAACCCCTTGTTCATACCTCTTCCCATCTCAACTCGCGTTACATCGCCGGAATTCCAAGCATTGCTGTGCATCTGAACAAAGTGTGTGTTCCACTCTACCTCCAAACAATCTCGGCCACAGCCCCGTGACTTGAATATCTCTCCGGACAGGTTTCCGCGTGTGACCGCGTATGCTAATCGTGTGCCATTTGCCTGCAGCGCTACCTACTACTTCCACAGAGAAATGCTGCGCTGGCCAACGACACACAAACAAGACGACGACGAAGAAAAAAAATGTCGTCAAGAGACCAACGCTGCGACGACGACCGGAGAGGTCAGTAATAACCATTAGTCATCATCCGCAGCAGCAACCGCCCGGCTATTAGAAATTTTCTTCAACCAGCAGTGGGGGGTTCGCGCGGTTTGTTTTGTTTGCGGACTGCGAAGACATCATAATCGTCACACCAAGCTTGAAGACCTGCTCGGTGAAACCGAGCGCGAGCACGCAAGATCCGGAAAAAGGTTTTGAAATCGGACCAAGGTAATCGCCATTGAACAACTCTCATGATCTAGTTGAACTCACACTTTCAGCGCAGCGCAGCGTACAAGGTAGTTTGGCCGCGCACGCACACAAACTAGCGTCTCGAGTGGCCTGTGTGCGTGGTAGAGTTGTTGTGTTGCACTGCGATTTGCAATTCATCGTGTGTGCGCGCACAGTTCTGCGAACCTTAAGCGAAGGCTGTCCCAACTCTCGAACTCGGCACCCTCTTAAGCCTAATTCAGTGCAACTTGGCCAAGCGTTCGCGTTCGACTTGACGACTTTCGACTTGTTACAAATCATGACGCTGGTTAAAATTCCTGCTACGTCCTTTCTGTAAGAATGACAAAAACGCTTGTCACCGACTCCGGTGGAGCGACACAATATTACCCGATTAAAAATTCATCGTTTAGCCACGTTCAGGGCTCTCTTGGGATGGCGCGCCAGATCTAGGTCATCAAGGTCGTTTGAAGAAGGTGGCGCGCAGAGTGGCCGCGCGCACACGTGTACGACCAGCAAAAAAGGGGCCACCGCTTTGAACGCCCCTTAGAGCCCGAGTTTGAAAGTTGGCCGAAGCGATTATCGGTCCAACTAGCGACGGGGAGAGGGCGCGACTTGGAGTGGTAGTGGTGGCGCAGCTCCGTATAATTACAGAGAGCGTTAGATTTGCGTGTGTAACCGCACCACCAGGCAGATCGAAGTTGGTCAAACGGAACGGAGTCCAAGCGGTGGACGCGAACTGGTAGTACCCGCTCGCAGAGGTGTGTAATCAGCCGAATCCGAAAAGCTCTCCAAGGGAACAACAACGTCAAAACGAACAATCAACTCGCGGCGGTCATTATGAACGGCGAGAAGCGGTCAAATCCCCGAATGTTTCTCGAGCGCCTCTACGGGACCACGTCTTGGAGTTGGGACGACGGGGGAATCCACCGAAACTGGTTTCTACTCCGCAGCGACGAGACACAGAGAGTGAGATTGGAGATTTATAACGAATTTCCAGGCTAGTTACGGCGAGCGACGTGGTTCCATATGCCGAGGTATTCACAGAGGTATATCTCTGTGGAAGAGATTAACGAAAAACCAAAGACCGATACAAACACATAGAGGGAGTCAACGTATCATATAACCACCTGGCATGGCGCGCAGCGATATGTAACACACTTGCTACCAGGATGTCTGAAGGGGACTCTCGGTGGTCAGGTAATATGGAGCGAGCGGAGGAGTTGCTCGAAAAGGTCTACACACACACACTCCAGGGTAAACAGACGGAAATGAAGCGTGAACTGGAAGGATATCTTCAGAGTGCCGAAGCGGCAGATGTTGCACGAGATTCTTCTACCTTTACAGGATGTATTGTGAACTGTTTCTACTGTATACACCCACGAAAGGGAAATGACGGCTCATAACAAGATATCGAGTTTGTAACGCTTTTATGGATGACCCCTGTAGCTTCCGAAAGCGGAGACTGTGTTAGTATCAATATTTTGTTATCTTAGATTTGATTCGATGTAATAAGATGACTTCTCAATTACGGACTTCAGAATCAAGGTACCTCTTCAAAAGAGCTTTTAAACTGAGGTGATTTTTGGGTGTTGCTGCGGATGAATTCAACGGTAAGTACTAGTGAAAAGAGTAGATGCTGAATGTTGGCGATTTGCACAGAATTGGAGTACGGTAAGTACATATCAAAAGCTCTGTCAACTGTCAAATCTGTCAAATCAACCCAGTCTCGATGTTTGTTCTTTCAATCAGTTTCTTGCTGAGCGATCTACCAAACATCAAGTCTAGAAGGTTTAACTTCGTTTATCCAGTGCATAGCTCGAACGATCGCACCGGAATTCCCAACCAATATAATCCGCAAACAGAAAGGTCAAACCACTTCACGGACGGACACCCCTGCCGCCTGGATATCGCTATTACCAGCTCAACCGTTTGCGTTCATTCTATCCATCGCGCGGCGAGTTGTGCGATCCTAGAAGGTTATTGAACGAACCTTGTCGTCGTTTTCTTCACCGAGGTGTCATTCGTCTTAAAAGCGTTGCTTTTTTTGGGATCTGTCTCGCAGACATCCATTGTATAGAACTTTGGAGAGTGGCAAAAGTGAAGGAATTTCGCGCGCGCGGGACAGAATTGGGCGCTGCGGTTGCTGCTCTCTTGGCGGTAATTGAATTTCCCCCCATTCTCCATCTTCACTCTCCACGTTGGTGATTATCCTACACTCTTCGTTGTCAACCCAAAGAATGGTACCGATACCGGAACGCCATCTGCAAGCGAGTCTACTCGAGTCGGGTGGGGGGGGAAGTTATTAATTGACGTCGTTTGGCTGGCTGATTTTGCCTTGGGGGTATCACGGAAGTTTGTTCCTTCACTAAGAGTCCGGACGGAGGAATTTACCGCCAGGTACGAGGGTGGCCAAAGAACGAAAATACTTCTCGGCGTAAGAAAAGCCGACGCAGCGGTTCGTGTGCCATAAATTAAAATTCTAATGAGGAGCTGTTCCGGGGGTTGGGACTAACCATTTACTGGGTCGGGCACGGAAACTACTACAAAGGGTGGGGAAGGACTACCGTTTCGGTTAAGGAGTACGCACCAGATGGTAGATTTTTGTATCACTACTAAAAGTTTATTAGGAATTGTTCAAACATTACGTATAAAAAAATAGAATTTGCAGACGCCATCTTTCTCCAAGGAAGCATGCCACAGTCGTTAACACTTCTATGTGTTACGTAATATTTGAATGGCCCCTTACCAAAAAACTATTTGATTTTCAAGTTACATTTATGTTTGACAAAGTTTATTGTAATTATCAATTGAAATCTGGATTAATTAGGACTTCTCAATTACGGACTTCAAAATCAAGGTACTCCAGCTAGTGATCGTCTCATTTGAGGTGAATTTCGGCGTTTTCTTAGAGATTAAGCGGTAAGTACTAGCAAGTGACAGAACCAGATGGCGTGCGTTGATATCCAGTAAGTATTGGTGAAAAGCTCTGTCAACTGTCAATTGTCAATTCTGATGTGTGTCACACAATATCTTGTTTACCAAACATTCGATATTGTGTGCACCTCGCACAATCGTCATCGCCCGACTCCGGAATCCCCCAGTCTACCGGTTGACGTGTGTGTGCGAAATCTCCGTCCCAGTGCGATGGTGTACGTTTACTCTGCACACAACTTTAATGATTGTCGTCGCCTTAAGACCCGAACACACAGACACACCGCCAATCGTTCGGCGCGACGTAATGATTATGCAGTTTGTAGGAAATTTTCCTACGCTCAATCTGCGGTCGCGTAAGGTGAACGTGCACACAACATATGGACGGACTGTGTTGAGGGTGCATGTGTGTGTGTGCCCAAGAGAAACATGGGTGCTGGGAACAACTCAACTCAACAACACCGGATTGGAATACCTGACGTGTGTGGTGTACGGTGTTGCTGTTCATAATTGCAACAATTACCGCTTCATTTTGTTTGACAAGTTCATTGGTTAGGCCTCGACGGCTTTTTTGCACGGCATATGAGGTTTCCAGGGATTGCTACTTCTTGCATAATAAATGCAAAATTATGCAAAGGTTGCAGCTCAAGAGCTGTGGATCTTGTAGTGTATCACTTGGAGTGGTATACCCAAGAGCTCATATTGGAAGGTCGAATGGGATTTCATGTCAGCTTGATTGGTATCGAAAAAGTTTCTAATGCTTGTTACCTTGTACAACCTTCCGGTATCGTGTGACCTTACCTCTGTTAACCCGTATAACCGATTATATCAACAATGTTGCACGAAGTCGGAATCAATACTTCAAAACCCTACCTCTCCAATCATCGTTATCGACCGTAATCGCCTCTGCTTGCCAAGTCAGGTTTACAGCTATGTACTTGAAGTGATTGATATTTACTTGCATCGCACAACCCCCCGATTGTGAGTACCCCTTAGCTTCCACCACTGAGGCATGCAATCAAAGCAAAACAACCCTGAACCTGGCCGGGCTTCACGTCGTACTCTGCGTCGCGCTGTGCCAATAACCTCTCCAGCTTCCTTTATTTCGAAGGGATCTCCCTCGACACAACTTCCGCCGTCGCCGCTGTTTGGTCGTAAATCAACCCCCGAAAGATTGTACGCGAGAACTGGGCCAGCATCGATACCTAGGGGCGCCTCACACACAATTGTTCTTATTTTTATCCGACGTACGTCCCCCTCTCAAAGTCTGCGGGACTCACACTTCTTAGGGAGTTGAACGCAAGAAAAAAAAAATGAGGGGACGACGCATCCTTTTGCCGACAGTTGTTTAATGTCAACCTCGGAAGAGGGGATTGATTTAAATAAGTACACACCACCGCCGAGGATTGAGGATTTTTGGACGCGAGTGCGCGGTTCATCTCCACAGTCGTGCTGTCAATGTCTCGGTCGGTGACTGTCTTGCCTGCTACTTCTCGGTTGTTTTTTTTTCGCATTGCCAGCAAAGTTCCAAGTTCAACGCACCGCGTCGCGTGGCTCCTTCGAAGACCGTGTCCCAGACACCGTGCTCGGGTTCCTTCTTCGCCGAGACACACGCTTGTTGATGTTGTACCCAGCGCGCGGGTTTGCATCCATCTGGCTTGTTTTTTTGTTCTCCTGTTGGTTCTTTTCGTGGTGACTCGGGGATTCTTGACTCTATCCCGCCACGTTCGGAAGGAGTCTGTGAGGGTATTGAGTCGCGAACTGGCTTGTCGGGAGTTTAGGACATTGACGCGCTTAGAGATGTTCATGAATTGACAAAAGTGAATTTTAGCCAAATTGTCAGATTATCAGCGCGTATCGCGTTCCTCACGAAATCATCGACTATTAAATCATTTTTCCCAGAAAGATATTCCTTATCCGTTAACAAAGTAAAGCATTTACAATTAACAATATTTTTTGTATTTTTGTATTTTTGTATTTTTGCATTTTTGCATTTTTGTATTTTTGTATTTTTGTATTTTTGTATTTTTGTATTTTTGTATTTTTGTATTTTTGTATTTTTGTATTTTTGTATTTTTGTATTTTTGTATTTTTGTATTTTTGTATTTTTGTATTTTTGTATTTTTGTATTTTTGTATTTTTGTATTTTTGTATTTTTGTATTTTTGTATTTTTGTATTTTTGTATTTTTGTATTTTTGTATTTTTGTATTTTTGTATTTTTGTATTTTTGTATTTTTGTATTTTTGTATTTTTGTATTTTTGTATTTTTGTATTTTTGTATTTTTGTATTTTTGTATTTTTGTATTTTTGTATTTTTGTATTTTTGTATTTTTGTATTTTTGTATTTTTGTATTTTTGTATTTTTGTATTTTAGTTTTTTTATATTTTTGTATTTTTGTATTTTTGTATTTTTGTATTTTTGTATTTTTGTATTTTTGTATTTTTGTATTTTTGTATTTTTGTATTTTTGTATTTTTGTATTTTTGTATTTTTGTATTTTTGTATTTTTGTATTTTTGTATTTTTGTATTTTTGTATTTTTGTATTTTTGTATTTTTGTATTTTTGTATTTTTGTATTTTTGTATTTTTGTATTTTTGTATTTTTATATTTTTATATTTTTGTATTTTTGTATTTTTGTATTTTTGTATTTTTGTTTTTTTGTATTTTTGTATTTTTGTATTTTTGTATTTTTGTATTTTTGTATTTTTGTATTTTTGTATTTTTGTATTTTTGTATTTTTGTATTTTTGTATTTTTGTATTTTAGTATTTTTGTATTTTTGTCTTTTTGTATTTTTTTGTATTTTTGTATTTCTCAGAGGTCTTTTACTTGCGTGTACGGCAAATGAATCCGGAATCACACAGCAAAGTGACAGTGTCTAACAACAACAGCTACAACTCTGTAATGCCTTGATTTAACTCTTTTTTGCCACCGTCAAGTGCGTGTGACTTGATTTGCGAGTCGTGCGGTTCCTCTCACTCTTTCACACCCTTAACGCCGCTCAGTTTTGCGTACCTCTCGTACGAGACTTGCTACGTCTCAAACAGGAAAACCTTCAACCTCTCGAAAGGCTTCACTCGAAGGACGTCCATGATCTTTCAGCAGTCGCAGTCGCTCGCTCGACGCTCGAGTGGATGTTGATGAATTCTTCGACTGCGTCGAAAGTCCTTTGCCGCTGACGCATTCGTCAAGGTAGCTCACCGACTTGAAGAATTGCCAGTCTTTGTTGCCGGCCGGCGGCCGGGGCCGGGCAGAATTTCGTACCGTGTACCGTGGCCTAAATATTTGGCACCGTTAACTTTCTTCTCAGCTCAGCGATCGCGCCGAGTTGCTAACCCAACACCACACGAAGAAGAATCGTTCGATCGAATCGATGAATCAAAGTCTGGCGCACGGGGGTTTTGGTCTGGTAAGGTTGGGCGATACCGGCTAAGAGAGAGAGAGAGTGCGTTCTTGAGTTACGTAACGCAAACCCTATGTTAAACTAGCGTTACGTAGTCGACGACCAGCCCCTCCCCGCTGGTAGCTGCCGTTCAACGAACGAAGCACAGACAGCTGTTGGGCGAGTGCCCCGAACTTTCTTGGTTCAGCGAACGGAAGTGTAGGTCGAGTTCGGGGAGGGGATCAACAGACGAGCAAGACGTGCGGTTAAGGTGAGACGAGTGCAGGCGGACTCCGAAATCAGCCGGTCGTGGAAATTTGGTAGCCAGGCAGGAAATCAGTGGCAAACAAAACTTAGGAGAAGAGATTGCTCGATGTTTAACAAAAACTAGTTTTTAAAAAGGAAATCTTTAATTACATTTTATTACAATAAAGTTTTGAGTTTATTCTCAGTCTTAGAAACTTCTAACATTTTTCTAACATTTTTTTCCTCGCACTGTTAATTTCTGTACTCATTCGGCATGAAGAATAAGCATGATAAATTGAAAAATTGTAAGCTGTTAAATATATTGTTATTTTCATTCTGATTTTTTTGCATCCAAAATTACGTCCTTTTAAAATGTTATTACAGATTTGATTTTTGGAATTTCAACTCTATATTCTGATAATTTCGTACTTTTTTCACGAATCTCTACCTTCTAATGTACCATCTTTTGACACAAAATCTGTACCCAATATTACCATCATTTTTTCCTGCATAGTAAAAAAAAAAATGGTAATAATACACACAGCAAAAAATCCGATGGTAAAATCGCATGCAAAAGCATGCACATCACCTTTGTGAGCAAAAGCATGTAATATTGTATGAGAAAACGTGTACACAAAAAGCATTTACGAATGAAAAAAAAAATAGATTTTGCATACACGGAGAAAAAAGAGTTCCCAAAATCGTGAACAAGCGTTCATGAAATTCGGAACCACGAACAAAGTGTTCAAATTCCATGGTACGATTTTGAAAAACGTACCATGAAATTTGAACACTTTGTTCGTGGTTCCGAATTTCATGAACGCTTGTTCACGATTTTGAGAACTCTTTTTTCTCCGTGTACCCCAAAAATAATAACAGTCTGGTGAGAGTCATATCCAGATTACCAAGTCCGCGCCGCAACCATCTCGGCTATCTCACTGTCTTGTAAAATATGTTGTTTTCAACGCCGATGTACCAGTACATACACAGAAAAAAATCATAGTAATATTACATCTGGGAAGGGGTACATCTTTTATGTCAGAAAAAATATGTAATTTTACCTCTGAAAATGTGTAATTTTACCACTTTTCTGTTGTAATGGCGCTTTTTCAGTCTAAATGGTGGTAAAATTACATCATAAAAGAGGTAATATTCAACCTTCCAAAATAACACCTTGGAAGGTGTACACAACTTTTTTACTGTGTATGAGGAACTTACAGCTACATCGGTGTTGATCCATTTTAATTCACAGCGGCGAAATAACCGAGATGGTTGGGGCGCAGACTTGGTAATCTGATCTCACCTGATTGATGTTCTTTTTGGGGTGTCCAATTTTTTATTCCGTACATGCTTGTGGTGTACACGTTTACTTTGCTCACAAAGGTGACGTGCATGCTTTTGTATGCGATTTTACACAGATATTTTTTACTGAGTAGCTGGGAAGGAGTACATCTTTCATGCCAGAAAAAATGTGCAATATTACCTTTGAAAATTTGTAATTTTACAATTTTTCTGGTCACTTTTTCAGTCTAAGTTGAGGTAAAATTACATAACGATTTATTTCATGACATTGCTAATAATTCATTAGTATCAACTCGAATCTTCTTTGCAATGATAATATAACATCTTGGAATGTGAATTCCACTGATTCTTCCAAAATTGATGAAAAATTACATCGAAAAAATGTAATACGCCCACATCAAACTTTTCAACCTTACCAAAATTCTAGATTAGTTTTTCAAAACATTACTATGTGGATAGGACCTTTTGAAAAAGTAAGCAAGAATTGAACTTTTTTTTACTGTGTAAGTATCAGGAAAATTGTGTGATCTAGTTTTTTTTCGAAAATTTCCCGCATGTATTGTCGGAATTGTCGAATTTTTCAGACCGAATATTGTCATTCAAATGAATTTATAAGAAAAATGGAACGTAACCTAGCTTGAAATCGCTCAAGGTTACGTCCTTTTGAAAAGTAACTATAGATTTGCTCCTGTAGATATTTAGCATGACAATAAAATTATAACTTCAATAAATACATTGAGTTGAATTTATTAAATTTATTGTTAATTCAAGAGTCTTTTTCTGCATGGTAATAGGACCTTTTAAAAAGTAAGCAAGAATTATAGATATTGAGAAGTTTCCTGTTCATAGTAACAATCACTTTTTTCCTTCTTTTTGCCAACAAATCAACAACCACTACTCATTAGTGAGCGTAAAATCACACAAAAAGTGAGAAAAACTCAACCAAGAGCGAGAGAGAACTGAATCAAAAAGGTTGGATTATTTATTTGTGTTGCTTTTTTTTAACGTCGTCGTCGTCGCGCCGATGTTTTCGCATGGTCCGCGTCTGGTCTGGTGTTGCTGCTATTGGTACTCTGGTATTGGTGCCCCCTTCGCGCGAACATCTGTACCGTTCGTTGGTGTGCGTTTTGACCGTCGCCAGCCAGCGCAACAGTCTCCTTTACGGTGGCGCATTGCACTGACACTCTTTTTTTCGTTTTTTTTTTATTTCTTATCTCAACTCTCTCAAACCGTCGTCGTCGTCGTCAACTCTCTATTACAGGTAGATAGAGGCCCCTTTCCGTATTGGTTGGGTTTGTTGTTGTTGTTGTTGCTCTCATTCAAAGTGTTAGACTCTCTAGCATGTGTGTGCAAAAGCGGGTTTCATTCGCTCTCGCTCAATTTCAGTGTCTTTTCTCTCCCACTTGGTGCTCGCGCAGAAGAAGAGCAGTATTGAGACCAGAAAAGTATATGGAAAATAAAGAAAACAAAAGTCTTTCAGGTTTTCGGGTTTAGAGTGTGTCTTGTTTCAAGTTGTTGTTGTTGTTGTTGGAGCACGACACGACATGACACGAGAGTCGTCGTGTGGCCTCTGTCGTCTCTTGATGAGTAACAACACTTTGACTGTGTGTCTGTGTAGGCAAGTTGTGGTGGTGGAACAATGTTGTTTCTTCGACTTTTTATGGGACTCGTTTGCTACTCGAAAAAGGGAAACCAAAACCAAATGAGGATGTTTTTCGAGATTGCCTTTTTTTTGTGCTCTTCCTCGAAGAATCAAGTAGGAGGTTTGAATCACGCAAAATTAAGCTAATGATTTTTACGTGACTCCTTGGGCTCTCCATCTTTTTCTGTTAGTTGAATAGAAAATGTAAGCGGTGAGAGCGAGTCGCACACGTACGCCATTATCGGAAATTGGTTATTTATTTAACTGTGTTGTACACCACGAAAAATAAATAAAAAGAAACAAAAATATCTTGACGGGACGAGAAATGAACCACGAATCTTTGGATTGAAAACAAAAACTTTTCTCAAAATTCCAACCATTTTGTATATACTAAGAAATCTTAAACTAATCCATTTTTTCCACCAGTGCACCCAAAACTACAAAGTGTTACGAAGGTGAACACCGTCCGACATCATAAACCCCCCGAAGTAGTGTGGATTGTGGAGAGGCCAACGCCGAAGAAGTTAGCTTCAACTATAAGAAACACGACGAGAAAGCAAAAGCAAAAACGTTTAAAGGCCGTGTGAAGGTAGTTTCATAATTTAATAAGGGAAGAGACAGAACGACGATATCGGAGAGAGGTTGGGTTGACGCAGCTGGGCCCAGACCAATAAAACAGTGCAATGATGGCACGGCAGTCAGTTTAGCGTCCAGGTGTATAGGTCTGGGAGGTGGTTGTTTTTCTTTATACATCATATACATCAATCGGGGCTTTTAATAATTTATTTGGGTTGAAGCGAAGGTTCAAAATGGTCGATGTGAACTTGCGAGTAGGGATTTTTTTTCAGTGAAGCTAGACTAAAGTGTAAAAGGTTTGGCGAAATGCAAACCATTTTTCTTGAGATCAAATTGGATCGACACAGCATATCCGAAACGTTTGGTTCGGTATGTCCACGCACCCTCACTCCACTGTAGATTCAGTAAAAAAAACTTATCCGTTCACAGAATCTTTCCTGCGGTTTATGCAATGCAGTAGGCCTGGCCCCTTTGAAGAGTGTAATACATTTCGAATTTTCAAAATAGTTTCCACGTGGTTAATTGAATTGATCGAAATTTATTCGAAGACCGATTGACAAACTACCTTATTTACAAATAGCGCTTGATATGTGTTTCTAAATAATTCGAGATATTCTTATTAATTTAACTTTAGTTCGATTACTTATCAAAAGACGCGTTGCATGATGGTTTCCGATATAATTTTATGTTAATTTTTCATAATGTTTCAGTTCGAAAACTACTTTAAAAAATGTAAAATTCACATTCAGCTTTAAAAAACATTTAAAGTTAGTTGGAAATTGGAAATATACGCGTGTATTTTCTTGTCATTTTTTAAGAATTATGCTTTTTACTACTAGTATTTCCAGACAAAAACTCAAAAAGTTTTGAGTTTTGAGTTTTTCTTTGCTTTCTTTCTTTAACAAAGTTATCAGTTTGAATATTTGACAACAATGCCATTTTTTTTCTTTTAAGGTTCAACTAAGAATGCTTAAAATTTCTAGATTCTATAAAGAATTCTCTTGGCAAATATTTTGTTTATCATTGAAACACGTTTTCTCAGGTTAAATCAAGGGATAGTAGAATTTATTGAAAAGCATGATTGCGAAGCAGCAAAACATAACTTAAAATTACACAATTTTGAATTATTTTATGATGTTCTGAGGATCTTCTAAAAATAAGGCCTAAGAATTTAATACATATAAGCAGTTTATGTTTTGTCAGTGGTAGCAGGCAGGCAAGAAGTTCTCCTAAATTTCCTAGAATACAAATCTTGGATTCTGCTGTAACAATAAGATTCTACAAAAATCCCAATTGTGTTTCATATTCGGTGATGTCCCTGTGGGACCTTCTGGCATCACTTTGAACTGTTTGGACCACTATTGAAATATTCTGGATCTTGGAGTCAAAGAATCCTGAAAACAGACCATGGAATCTATTGCCATAACAACACGAAAATGAAACCACTTTTATAACTGAAAGGTGGTGCAAACAGTTCATAGTCATCGCTTAATATGACCAACATTCGCAAGCTTGGTAGATCCGTGGTGTTACGGCGGTAGACTCCAAGATCTGTATTCCACTGTACCACTATGGGGGATCCAGAATGTCTAAATAGGTTCCAATAGATTGTGAAGATATCACTGAATAGAAATTACCTTCATATACTTAGGAAAATCGTTAAAGACTAGAATTTATTCGAATGTTCCAGGTTGTCCAAAAGAACACAACCTACCATTCCTGCACAAAAAAAAAGAAAATTGATGGTAATATTCATCAGGAAATGGTGACAGATTTTGTGTCAAAAAAATATTAATTTTACCCCACAAAATGATGAATTTTCATCAGTTTTTGATGAATATTCATCAGGTTCACATTTTACACATTTTTTATGTAATATTACTCAAAAAAGAGGTAATATTCAACCTACCAAATTTTCAACATTCCAAAATTCAACTTTTTTTTTCTGTGTACTAAGTTTCTCAGATGACCCAGATCCCAGATAAAGAAATCTTTATAAATAACAACTTTGCTGAAACATGTTTTGAGCACTGATGTGTGAATTTCAGTAAAGGTTATGTATATCTGGAGCAATATTTGAAAAGGGCGCATAAATCCCAAGCAGGTTTACAATTTACACTATTTTACAAAACCCTAATTGTTAAATAGTAGTTTGGGAGGTCCAGCTGTGTGTGTGTGTGTGCGTGTGTGTGTGTGTGCGACCAACCAAACGGGACCACGCGGTCGCTTCTTACAAATTGAGTTGTTTCCATGTATTTTTTTTAGCTCTCATTCTATACATGCAAATAACTCGCATAGGCATTTGGAAGGTGTTAGCTCTGCCGAGCTTCGGTGACCCATTTCTACGCTGGCTAGCCGAGCGCGAGGTACTTCAGCTTTATCGACAAGCCCCGCCCTGAAGAACGTTTGCACCAATCGGATTCAAACGGTATTTAGAACTTCCGAACCCTTGTCAAATGGACAAGGACCCAGCGCGTATATAGTTGATAGTAACAGTATTCCTAATTCCAGTCATAGCTCACCAAGTCGTGAAGGCATACTGGTTAGCATTTTTGGTTCCCAATCCAAAGGACGGGGGATCGAACCCCGACTCGAGCGACTTTGATTTTTCGTTCATGTTCAGAGTTTCAAGATTTATATTTCCTATACTTTCTCGTTGGGAGCAGATGGGAATCGAACCCAGGACCATTCGCTTACAAAGCGAACACCGTGACCAGTAAGCCACGGCCGCTCCTTTAGTAGTTTGGGAGGTCCAGCTACACAGAAAAAAAAAATGGTGGTAATATTCATCAGGAAATGGTGACAGATTTGGTGGCAAAATAAATGATAAATTTTACCCCAGAAAATGATGGATTCATCAGTTTTTGATGAATATTCATCAGGGTCTCGTGGCGCAGGGGTAGCGGCTTCGGCTGCCGATCCCGATGATGCTATGAGACGCGGGTTCGATTCCCGCCTTATCCACTGAGCTTCTATCGGATGGTGAAGTAAAGCGTCGGTCCCGGTTTCTCCTGTCTCGTCAGAGGCGCTGGAGCAGAAATCCCACGTTAGAGGAAGGCCATGCCCCGGGGGGCGTAGTGCCAATAGTTTCGTTTTTTACATTTTTACACATTTTTTTTTGTAATATTACACAAATAAAAAGGTAATATTCAACCTACCAAATTTTCAACATTCCAAAATTCAACTTTTTTTTTCTGTGTACACAGAAAATAAAGTTGAAGTTTGGAATTTTGAAAATTTGGTAGGTTGAATATTAACTCTTTTTTGAGTAAAATTACATATAAATGTTCTGTGTATTGTAACCGCCTTCACAGAAAAAAAGTTGAATTTTGGAATGTTGAAAATTTGGTAGGTTGAATATAACCTCTTTTTTTGAGTAATATTACATAAAAAAATGTTTAAAAATTTGAACCTGATACATATTTATCAAAAACTGATGAAAATTCTTCATTTTCTGAGGTAAAATTAATCAAAATCTGTCACCATTTCCTGATGAATATTACCGTAATTTTTTTTTTTTTGGTCCAGATTTTTTTTGCAAAATAATTTCACGAATTATTTCTCAAAAAGTCGTAAGAGTCATTGATAAACAAAGCTCTTTTTGCATCAGTAATCGACGTACTTTCGAAAAAACATTTTCAAAAATGCTTGAGATTGTTCAAGATGAATGATGGGATGAATTTGGATTCGATATTTTCGGTCAGAGCTCGGTAAAATGAATTCTTCAGGTCCAACAAACAAAATTTTCATTTTTTGCTTTTTGGTTGTTTTTTGAAACCGCCTTGAGTCAGAGGTCAGAGCAAAAATCAAGAGTTTAACTTAAAATTCACAGAAAATAAATGCTTATTCTAGCTAATTTTGAAGGTTTCAGGACACATTGTCCTCTTCCGGTAAATATGGATTGCCGGTCCCTTTTGAGGTAGTTTTCTGATACGGGCTAATGTATTATGTGACATGTCAAAACACTTGAAAAACGAGTTGGAAAATGAGAAAAGATATCAATGGGTCCCATTTGAGGTACTTTCCCAAAAAAGTCAAATATGTCATGCGACGTGTCAAAACCATAATAAAACTAGTTCTTGAATAGGTAAAGACATAAAGATGATTTTTTTGACCTCATAGCCTTTTGGCAACTTCCGAAAAATCTGGAAATGCCGTCCTATTTGGAGTTATTTTCCAAAATGGTCAAATATTTTATGCGACATATCAAAACACTTGTAATATGTGTTCAAAAATGGGAAAAGATATCTAAATGTCAGTTTTTGACCACATGAACACTCTTGGAACCTTCGTTAAAGCCGATTTTTTGGGAGCAATGCCTCCGGCTCAAATTACTGTAAAGCTGAATTTACCGATCTAGAGTATTGTATGGTATTTGACATTGTAGTACAGAGCGAATTCGGCAATCTCATTTCCACTAATCCAAATGTTAGCTGAATGTTGAGATCGTGTTGTCACTTGTACACACAAACCTTGTACTTTAGGAAATGAGACGATAACGAGACAACCGGGAACGATTCGAACCATAACCAGTAAATATGCTTGAATTGCAGATCGCTTAACCATACGGCTTAGTACCCAGAACGCTTCGAATGATAAAGAACAATCGCTACCAACCTGATTCCGCTGAAACTCCTCAATGGCCCGCAGGGCCGAGTCGGTCAGCTTGACGAAGATGAGCTCCTTGTTGTCGCCGGCGCCGGAGCTGCCGGAGTGCTGCTGGGTCAGTCCATAGTTGCCAGCGCACAGGGCGGCCATCTTGAGGCTCGGGAGCACACCTGCTGGATTTGAGGCAACCCACTCCGGAGTTCGGATTTGACCTCACCCGGGGGGGAGACTTGGATCCACACACTTGCCCGGTGGCGAACCTGTTGGCCCAAACACTGGCACTGGTTCTGGTCTAGCGACCAGGTTCCGTTGATGGCCGCTTGGAGGCGCGCGCTGCGCTGCTTCAGACTTGGACGACGACGACGACGGTGTTTCGCCTTTTTTGCCACGTAAAAATTCAATGAAATATTTTTATATATCTTGCACACACTCTGGTGCGCGCGGCGAGCACACGACAGTTGCCACGACGATGGTGTGTGTGTGTGCGCGCTACACACGAATTCACACCACACACACACAGACACAGACTTGTGCAGGAGATGTAAACACACACACAGCTGCAGCGCGTAGCGCTCTCTCCTTCCTTCTCCTTCTTTCTCTCTCTCTCACTCACTCACTATTGCAACTATTCTTCTTGCTCACTTCGGGTTGATTGGCGAACGTGTGATCAGGAAATTTTTTGATTTCAATATATTATATTTTGCTTGTATTATCTTCTCCTTCTTCTTCTTGGTTTCTTCTTTTTTTTTGCTTCCGCGTAGCACGCAAATTCTAATTACTTTTTCTAATATTTACGTTTTGATTATAACGACGTGCTAAAATGGTAACAATTTTCTGTTAATTTTTTACGTCTTTCCTTGTCTCTTCGTCTTCGACGGCCAGCGAAAGAGTGAGCGAGCACGAACGAAAGTGTGTGCGTGTGTGTGCACGACTTTGTGCAATCATCGAAGAGCAATAGTAGTAGTAGCAGCAGGCTGTGCTTTTCCAAAAAAAAAAGTAGGAAGAAAATCTCAAAGTTTTCCCGAACAATCCTTTGTCCTGTCCGGCTTACTTTGATAACAAGATGTTTTGCTTTTTCACGTCAAGTCGCAAATTAAACTTTAATCAAGCTACTCAAGATTTTCATTCTATAGCCTCCAAATTTCACAATTACCAGAGTGCCACCTTCACGGTGAAGGTAAAAAGTGAGTGGGGCCAAACAACAAGCAAAACGAGAACGACAGATTGTGATCTCTTTTTTGTGTGGTGCTGTTGTTGTTGTTGTTGTTGAGTTGTACATTCATTCCATTTCAAGACTGACTACTACCACCACCACTACTACCGCCATCAATGGCCACTCTGTTGAGTTGAGTTTGTCTCTCGGCTTGTCTTGATTGATTGTGTGTGCCTGCTCAAGGACTACTATGATTTGCTGGCACTTTTTGTGTGAACGAATTTTGTGTCTGAGAATGCGTGTGTGTGTGTGTTTGTGTGAAAATGAGGAACCCGTTTGTCTTATTATTTTTTTGCTTAGTGAGGGGGGTTTTTTGGTTAAGGAAAATCCTGCTTCTTTTTTTATCGCGAAATTATTTCTCTTTTTCACACACACAAACACAAACACACATTTTCACTTGTCAAATGTCTACTTCTTTCCAGTAGTTTTTATCTTTTTTTTTCTTGGATTAATTACACAAACAAACACACATACACACACAGTCGCATACAATCCATCACGTAGGTGGAAAATCTTCAATTAAAATTATTGTATTTTCGCACTTAAAATCGAACAATTAACATTCAAAAGTCCCACAATTTAATTTTATTTTCGGTTCAGCGCAGAGTGGTCACATTTTTTAAGTTAATATACAGTCCAGACTCGATTATCCGAAGTTTCTATTATCCGAAGTTCTATTATCGTTTTTTTTTCTTTTTCTTCTTTTAAACATCAAATTCGAGTTCTGCGACCACATTTTAGTAAAATTTGAATAGTTGATTGCTTATTAAATAATAAAATGCATTTTTTTCAATACCTGGAGTTTTTTTTAAAAGGTCCAATAAATCAAATTTCCAGTTTTTGATTTTTGGGTGTTTTTGAAACCGCCTTGAGTCAAGGGTATTGAAAAACACCCAAAAAGCAAAAACTGAAAATTTAATTTATTGGACCTTTTAAAAAAAAACTCCAGATATTTCGTCACCGCCATTTTGGCCGCCATCTTGGATTAAAGAAATGTAAATCACTTGAGCGTAGTTTAGGGGTCATACTTAAGCTCAACAATCAAAAATAAGACACCGAAAAAAAATCGTGATTCGATAATCCGAAGTGAAATTTTTCCGAGGCCTTCGGATAATCGAGTCTGGACTGTATTGATATTTATAGTTTTTGGAACATCGGTTAAATAATACAGAAATAATGGATAAATTCTGATTTTTTCATTATAGTAAAAAAATGAAAAAAAAAAAATGTTGAAAACGAAAATACATTTAACCGAGAAATAATAATATTTCCCTAAACTTTCATTTTAAATATCCACCAATATTTTCTAAGATGTGAGGATTTAATTTTTACGTTTTTTACGGACTTAGAAAACATTATTTAATTTTTTTTTTGAGTAGTGCTCTTGGTTTTCGTAAATCATCATTGCTTTGTTTTTTTTTTAATTTTTTTATTTGAGTGAAACACTGTGCATTTACACTTAAAATGTTAAAATAAGCGAATAGGCATTATCGATTTTCCATACAATTTTAAGGGCTAGTCATACAAAATACGCACGTGAATATTCTAAATTCGATTGTGAGAAGGGATTTTCTGATCGATTTAATGTTCTTATGATTTCAAAATAAACAAACAATGTTTTGAGTTATGATTAGGACTTTTTTTTGTTGAAATAGGTAAAAGGAAAACCTAATTTGTCGTTTTCAATTTCTCTTTATACAGCACAGACTCAGTTGTCCGAAGACCTTGGAAAAAATTCACTTCGGATAATCGAATCACAAACAATTTTGTCAAATGTTGGATTGTCGAGCTTTATCATGCCCCCAAATTTACGCTAATGTGATTTAGAATTATTAAATCCAAGATGGCGCCCAATATGGCGGTGATGAAATATTGAAAAAAAATGCATGTTATTATTTAATAGGTAATCAACTATTCAAATTTGACTAAAATGTGGTCACAGAACTCGAATTTGATGTTTTAAAAAAGAAAAAGAAAAAAACGAAAAAAAAAACAATTTTTTTTTGTTCGTGATTCGATTATCCCAACAAACCTGGACTGTATTACAGAAATATAAGTTTCCAAAATCTTTGGTGCTGAAGTTTAGGATAGTGCCAAATTAGAATTATTAATCTTACATTAAATTTTTGAAAAAAAGATGCAAATATTGTCAAAATAAATCTCAAAATTCAGCATAAGATACTGAATAAAATAATCGAAAATGACATTAATTTCTTTTAATAAAATGCACCATTTTCAATATATGTATAGATTTATATGTATTTTAAGGAAATTTATTTAAAAATGTTATTTTTTTGCATTTCAAAAGTATACTATGAAAGCAAAACAATATTGGAATTTAATTATGAAAGACAATGTTTTTTGGGAGCTGAGAAAGTTTCCAACAATTTCCTTTTTTACCAAAATACCAATCGAGCTTTTGAAAACAATTATGAAATTATCTTTCAAATAAGAAAAGATTTAATACACCAGTCATAAGTCAAGACACCTTTTTGAGGATAACAAAACATTACTTCTTGAATAAAAAAATGCGTGTACACAAACAATCAAATTATTACTGTTTTGCTGTTGTATTTCAAATAAAAATGTATTTTATAATTGCTTCAAAATTAAATCTCAAATTATTTCAAAAAAAAGCTACCAGTAAAAAAATGGCCCAAAAATTCGCAATTTTAAATCAGAAAATGTGTAAAACTAGTTTTATGTGCAAATGCCTTTTTTACAACATAAATGGAGGTAACACATTACATCATAAAATCAGTAATGTTTCACCATCAAATTTTACATTTTAGAAAGTACAATATTTTTTATAGGGTGTTTCTTGTAATTTTTACTCGAAGCTTTAAAACGATGTTATTATGTTGTTTTGGTTTAGAAAAGTCAAAACATCCAAAGAAAGTTAGTTCTAAACGATCTGAGTCCTTTAATTTGTTTAATTTACTACATTAAATATGTGTAAATTTGCTTCTGTTTATGAGTGATTCAACTTTTCAAGGTAAACATTTATTTTGAAGTTTTAAAAAAATATTATAAAACCAAAAATATGTTGCCAGAAGAGTAAAATACAATAAATCGATGTAGTTTTTGATTGACAACTTAAAATTTTGGTTATTTCTAAGTAGTTTTTCATCACCAGCTGTGCACAATAAGTTTTGTGTACAGAAAGAACAATTTTAAACAGTTTGCTGGATTACTTCCATAATATACAATGTAAAATTTACTTGCAGATTCAACGTAAACCAATCAAAGACACTTCTTTGCATCATTTTCATGTAAAATTACCACAAAATTCCTTCGATTTCCCCACCACCAACCCGAATGACCACTCTGCGCCCGACCACCTCACTTCTCCGTCACGTCACATCGCGCGCGCACACACACGTACAGGTTCACACAACGACTAGCACAGCCTGTGCGCATTCACTCACTCTTCCAGCAGGCCTTGGACTCGATTTTAGTTTTTTTTTTCGTCGTGTGTAAGTTCCACACACTGCGGCCTACTGTGAATGTCTTGTCTTTTGGTCACACACAAAAAAAGAATCGAGATTTGACAGGTTTTCTGCAAACTTTTCCAGGTGTGTTTACCAGATTGACCATCAAAGTTACCCGGAAAAACTCCGCGCAAGTGATGACGGATGATGATTTTTCTTTTTGTTGGTTTCTGCTAGATGTGTGCGTGCGTGGAGGAAAACGCTCGCACACACACATACACGCGAAATGCACACAAACACACACGCTCACGTACCTCACGGGGAAAACTCTTAATCTTGCGTTTCGCGAATTAAAATTAAACGGTATGGTTTGTAAAAGCACAACGAGGAAGAAGAAATCGCGAATATTTCCTTTTTTTTATTTTCGAAAACAAAATTGCAGCAGTTTTCTCGCGTAGCGACCGAAACACCGTTTTTTTTTTCTCGGGTTTTCTTCGGGAAATTGTGAAACAGAACAATAAAAACGAGAAAGAACTCGGGCGCAAAACAAGAAAAACAACAAAAAGAGAGAGTCGCGTAGTAAATCCCTAGTTTTTCACGAAATTCCTTCTTCTTGTCTTCTCCTTCCTTCTCTTCTCCGCCTCCTTACGACTGCCACACTGCCGTTTTTCTTCAGGCTTCTTCCCACCACTACTACTGCTGCCACTGCCACACACTTATTCTTCTTTTCTGTTTTGCGCAGCGAGTCATATGTCCGCCCAAATCCCGAAACGGCCACACTACGACTGATTGGCAACAGTGTTCGTGGATTGCTCCGAGGCGAGGAGAGCGGAGAGAGCGAACTGTACAGTTTCTCTCTCTCGCGTGAGAGAGTGAGCCAGCTGACAGCTGACAGTTCTGGCATTTGAGTTGACGTTACAGGTTCTGCGGTATGAATGGGAATTTCAAGCGGATTTTTTGGGCGAACAGCCATTCATAAAGACTGGAAACAATAGATTTCCTTTAACGGGACTGTTTGTAAAGTACCAGTTGGAACAATAGTCATTAAAATGAATGAAATCAGGTAATTTTCGAGACAGTTGACAGTTGTTTAGGGGAATGTTTTGGTTTTTCCGCAGGGCATTTAAAACGAGGGGCGAATCGCGGAAAATCAAAATAAAATTCCGTGATGCCAGAATATACTTTTACCAAAGAGTATAATTTAGCTCAGGCGGGGTGCTCAAAGTTTTTGAAGGCCGGACCAAATTTGCAAAATAGGCCATTTAAAAAAATACGTTGAAGTTTTCCGAAATTTCTGTTATTTTTAAGACACATTCGTTAATAAAAAAAATACTAGAAAAGACAAAATGTCACTTTTAATCAGTAATGTTGATTTTATTGTTTAGGGCTAGTATGCAGATCGGAAGGAAAGGAGTAAAGAAACAGCTTTACGAACATCAGAACAAAAGAGAGGGAGCGATTTCTTGGGGCTTTTCTTCACCCTCTCTGACTTGTTTGCGCTGCCGCTGCTGCCCATTTGATTTTTTTCTTGACCGATTCCTTCCGATGTGCGTACCTTACATTAAGGTAAAATCAAGTTGTATGAACTTTCAACTTGTACTTTCATGAAAATTTATTTTTTTTTCGAAAATTGTGACATGTAATTTCAATGAAAAAATGTTACAAAATTTGTTAAGCTCCCGTAAAGTTGAATTTCAATCATTATTTTCAAAAAATGGTATTCTCGACAAAAAAAACATTTTGGCGAATAACACGTATTTCATAGAAAACAAATTAAGATTCAAATTATTTTTGAATAAACTCGACCATGATCAAAATGATTCTGAACGCAGAGGAATGCATTTTTAATGGATTTCAGCAGCAAGTTGCACGCTAGGGTCATTATGACTTCTCATTAACACCTAAACTCCCTAGCTAGAGAAAAAGGGGGATTTTTTATACAAATTTCCCCTTTTTCTCGAGCTTTGGAATTTAGGTGTTAGTAACGAAACAAATACTTTTTGCATTTAGCACAGATTTCTACCAAAGTCAAATTCGAACGTGTTATAAATATTTCCAAAAATGTTTGATGAAAGTTTTGACGATATTAGCTAGTTTACTCAAATTGAAACGTGTGAAATTGTTTTGATTACACTCAAACCCCGATGGTTTGACACCAACTGTTGTCAAACGAACGGGGTCACTTTTTAGTTTGACACCCCTTTTACACGGAGTTCACACACACTACCAAACATTTCTGGAGTTTTTTTTGAAAAGGTCCAATTAACCAAATTTTCAGTTTTTGCTTTTTGGGTGTTTTTTAATACCCCTGACTCTAGGCGGTTTCAAAAACACCCAAAAAGCAAAAACTGGAAATTTGGTTTATTGGACCTTTTCAAAAAAAAACTCCAGATTTGTTTTGATAGCGTGCGTGAGCGCCGTGTAAAATGTGACAGTTCGTCACTTTTTAGTTTGACTTTGACCAACCAACGGGGTACTAACTAAAAACGTGTCAAACGAAAAAGTGACCAACCACCGAGGGTTGAGTGTATTATGATTATTTGACAAAATATTTGTGTCGTAAAATGGGGATCAAAATATTAATCTTATTTTTCTAAACAAAAAAAAAGGTCAAAAAAGGGTAATAATTCTAATTTTGAAAAATATAAAATCACTTTTACATGATCATTCAAAATGGGTCCGCGGGCCACCAAAAAAATCAAAAAGTGGGTAACTGGCCATAACAATAACGCTTCGTTTGTATGGGTGTGACAGTTCGTTGAAGTCCCCTGCTGTTACCTGTTTTTGACCATATCTGCACAGATTTTATAATTTTTGGCGATAATATTTAACCAAATCTTGACAGATTTAAATTCAAATTATACACTCAACCCCCGGTGGTTGGTCATTTTTCGTTTGACAGTTTTTTAGTTTGTACCCCGTTGGTTGGTCAAAGTCAAACTTAAAAGTGACGAACTGTCACATTTTACACGGCGCTCACGCACACTATCAAAACAAACATTTGGTGGTGTGTGTGAACTCCGTGTAAAAGGGGTGTCAAGATTAAAAGTGACCCTGTTCGTTTGACAACAATTAATGTCAAACCATCGGGGTTTGAGTGTGATTGTTTAAGCAAAAAAAGTCTATTTCTAGAGTTTTTTTTTGGAAAAGGACCTATAAACATGTGAAAGACAATAGCCTATAGGTCCTTTAAAAAAACTCTAGATTTGTCAAATTTGGTGAACAGAGGTTTTGTGTTTTTATATGTTTAGGACTTATTAAAAGAAAAATTCAAGATTTCAAAGAACATTCAACGTAAACAAAAAGTAGTTTTGGTTTTGTGTGTCAGTTTTGCTACGAAAACTTATTGTTCAATCCTCGGTACAATCCTACACGGCCACGGCATTCTAGCAGGATTCTAGCAGAGTTCTAACAGCATGACACAGCATCCCAGTCACGACGTTCTAGCAGGATTCTAGCAGAGTTCTTACAGAGCTGGATATTCTTACAGCATTCTGTGGCATTCTAGATTAGCCGTGTGATGGCTAAATTAGTGTTGAGTTTAGGTAAACACGATTAAGCGTGTGAGCGCTCGAGAGAGCCAGTGAGTGTACGAAGATGGTGGAATAAAGCGGTGCATTGCAAACCGCAACATTGTGTTTTACTTTTAAGCTTCAGGATATCACATTGGCGATCCTGCCACGATGATTTTCCCTTGTTTTGTGGAAAAAAGTAGTGAATTAATCTGTAATATTGTGTTTTTGTGAAAAAGGAAAAGAAAATTGTAGATTTTGCACGCGTGGGGTTTGTTTTGTTTTTATTTGCCTGACGGAGCTCTTGGGTTAACCCAGTGCGTGAGTAGAGTCCGACAAGAACCCGACATTGAAGAGGCATCGTCGGTCGAATTCCATTCGGTGAATAAAAATGAGTGGTTGCGGAGGAAGAAGGCGTTTTTAATGGGTAAGAGCCGTGTCGAACTGTGTTTGGTGTAAGTGAAGGAAGGTTTATGAGTCGGCGCTTGAGGAGGTGAACGAGTAAAATAAACAAGTGAGTAGAGTGACTAAATCTAAGAAGTAGAAAGGGGTTTTCTGTGATTGAGCTGGGAGTTGTTTTATTGTGGTTCAGTATTGTACGTTCAGTTCCTTACTGGACTCGGTCGTTGGAAACGGCCGTCGGCTCAACGACTGTCAAAATAGGCGGCGGGCCAGATCGGAAAAAAAGTGAAAGGATCTCCCTCCTCACTTCGCGTCACCATCCAACTGCAGCAGTGTTGAGAAACAAACGAAGCACGCGGTCGCATGTTGGCGGCATCCAGCCAACCCTAGGGGTGTTCATGTTTAAAAAAAAAAAAAATATCATTTTTCAAGAAAAATTAAATATTTTCAGCTGAATTAAAAATTTGCAAAAACAATCGAACAGTTATTACTGATGTTGGAGAAGTGATATAAGATCAAAATTCTAATCCATTATTTATCTGTGAATAAACATTTATCACACCAAAAGAGAATCCCTAGGCCTATACACTACCGTTTCCAATGGAACACCCGCAGTCGAGCAATTTTTGACAGTTCGCTCCATAAGAAATACATTGTAGAAAAAAGCAAAAACTGCTCGAATGGAAATGCTCCATTACCATAAGAAAATCCGGCTTTTAGCTAAATCCACAATATTATGAGCAATAATGATAAAATAAAAAGATGAACAATTAAAAAAAAAAATGTCATGTAAACGTAATATGTAATTTATTGTTGTATTGGATACGGCAACCTGTTAGAGTGCATTTCAGATCAAGGAAAATCTGAGTCAAGGACTATAAGACTATACGAAAAAACATGGTATTTGAACAATCTAGTTGTGTGTTAGTATTTATGAATTTGATGCCAATTTTGATAGTAAATGATACAATAGAAAATAAAATAGTAAATTTATGATATCAGGATTTTTAGCAGGCTTGGCAGAAGTCAATTAAGCATTTTGGTGACGAAGCAGTATTAAAAGTTAAAGTATGGACCTTGATCAATTTTTACACATTTTATAAATGAGAAATGGAGGGAGTGTGAGTGTTATAAAAAAAACATGTGGCGATTTAGCTGACGTGTTTTGGAAAAAAAATAGAACAAGATTTTAAATAAGAAATAGAGATGCTTAGATTCGGCAAGCAGCTGATAGGTACGATCACTAGCGTGCACAGGGTGGGGCAACATGGGGCAACTGCCCCACCATCCTCAGAAATTTGTTCTATATTTGGTCAGGGGGTGTCCACAAATGACGTATTTTTCAAAACGTCCATATTATTGCCCCACCTTCCTCAAAGAGCTGGGCGCGCTAGTGGGTACGATTCATTGAAAGTTAGTATGAAGAGAAAAGTCAGTAAAATTAAACAAAAGGAACCTACTAAAAAGAGATTTTTTTTACTGCCAATGTTAATTAATAAATATGAAGGGTCACAATAATAATTGCGTCAAGTTATTTGATTTCAGGTTTATTTAAAAATAGTTTGTAATTTTTCTATCTTCGAATAAATGATGAAAGTATTCCAACTGTTCTGGTCAAGTAATGTAAATTACCGATGAAATTCGATTAGATTCGATGGGAGAACTATAAGAACAATAAATGGTCTGGAGGTACAGTTCGGTTGTTTATTTAAGGAAGTTTCACACGAAGTATAGACAAAGAATGGGAAAAAATCAAGAGAGTTTAAGTTTTGCCTATATGAGGTAGTTGAGTCAAGTTGGACCCATTTCCAACTATAACCAAAGTGTTTTTGAAATTTAAGAAAGGATGTCTTGGTCGGAAAAAAAATGCAATAGGTTTCAAAAAGTTGAGTCGGGTTTAGCCCAAGACCAGCAGACAAAGAGTTGAAATAGAAAGCCCATAACCTGCTAAAAAAAAAATGTGTTGCTGACAGTTGAGTCGGGTTCAGCCCTAGACCAACTTAAACTATCATGTGTTTGGAAAAAGTGGGTTTAGCCCATGGCCAGCGAAAGCCAAAAGTGTTGAGTCGGGTTTAGCCCAAGACCAACTTCAAGCTAAAGTGTGTTTGGATAAAGGAGTCGGGTTTAGCCCGGGACCTTCTTAAAAAAAAGAAAGGTTACTGACAGTTGAGCCGGGTTTAGCCCATGACCAACTTAAACTAACGTGTTTGGATAAAGATGGTGGGTTCAGCCCATGGCCAGCGAAAGCCGAAAGTGTTGAGTCGGGTTTAGCCCAAGACCAACTTCAAACTGAAGTGTGTCTGAAAAGAGGAGTCGGGTTTAGCCCATGACCTTCTTAAAAAAAAAGAAGAGTTCTTGACAGTTGAGCCGGGTTCAGCCCTAGACCAACTTAAACTATCATGTGTTTGGAAAAAGTGGTTTTAGCCCATGGCCAGCGAAAGCCAAAAGTGTTGAGTCGGGTTTAGCCCATGACCTTCTTAAAAAAAAAAGAAGAGTTCTTGACAGTTGAGCCGGGTTCAGCCCTAGACCAACTTAAACTATCATGTGTTTGGAAAAGATGGTGGATTTAGCCCATGGCAAGCAAAAGCCAAAAGAATTGAGATGGTTAACAGATATAGAAGGTGTTATGGAAAAATGAGTCTGTTTAAACTTATAACCAAATATTTTAATCTGAAGTGATTCTCCAAGTTAGTCGTTACAGTTTAAGTTAATGATAAATCAGGACACTGATTTGGTTGAAGTCAAGATAAACAAAAAGAATCCTGTATCACAACGTATTCACAATGGCATCCTAAAATTAAGCTTTGATAGAGTTATCTACGTGCGCATGCATTCTATACGTATTATATTCTGTATTCTGTTTGTATACGGAAAAAGTGAGGTTAAATTTTAGATAAAATAGTTAAATAGTTGAGTTATCGTTAAAATAAATGTCTTGTCATTTTTTTTGCGTTAAAGTAAATAAGTGGTAATAAATGGATTTAAGCGTGTTTTCGCCGTTGTACATAAACATTTACATTGAGCTTTAGGACCCTATTAACAGTACCATTGAAACGTAAGGCAAAATAACTCACATGATAGGGAGATGGTTACACGTGCTTTCAACATTTTCTATATGTAAGATGGTTACACGTGCTTTCAACATTTTCGGAAAAAGGCGAGACGTGGTACCCGAGTTTGGCTCTATTGTGAATTGGTTGTGGATTAATAATGGCGAAAGAAGTTTTGCAGCAAAGCTTAAAGACCCTATTTTTTCCGATTTTTTTTTTACAATCAACAATTTTATATAACGGATTCGGATGAGAAAAATTATTTCCAACAGTATGATGTACAACTTTCCAATATTTGTTTGATTTTTCTATGAGAAAACTGTAAATTTAGAAAAAAGATAATAATTTTGACTCTTTGGCTTTAAAGTCTTTCCAAAATCAATAAAAATTGTTGAATATACGTTAACACATCTGTTATCAACTATGTAACTAACTGTTTATTTCATTGATATATACGAGGAAACTAATTTTTTTTTCGTGTTCCAAAACATGTTTTTTTAAAGAAAAAGTTCACCAATTTTTGCGCGCTCAAAAATTGATGTTCATTATTTCAAAATCTCGTCTTTTGCAACCAGCTTCATTAAGATTGATGCAGGGAATCATGAGAAATAATCGATTTTGTTTCTTTAATCCGGCAGAAAGGCATACGATTTTAGGCAAGTAACCTCGTTTTGGCGCCACCTACATTGAAACGCAGTCGCGCTGCAAAACCTCAATAAAGAAGAGTTTTGTTATTGGTCGGGTAGAAGCAGGAGATAGTGGAAGATAAATAGCAATTTGTCCTGTCTCGGTAGAGTCGCTGTTAAGCAGTTTGACTAACAATCCAAAGGTAGTCAGTTTGAACTCCGATGGATGGGAGAATAGGTATAAAAAGAGGATTGCAATTGCCTCAACAATCAAACCTTCGGACATTTGGTTTTGAGTAGGAATCTCGCAATAGAGAACGCCAAGTTAATGCTGATGAGCTGATGAAATTTGTGTAATGTAGGAATTTAGACATCATTTTACTTGTACCTGGAATAAAATGTCAATTTGAAAATACAAACGATAGTTCCTAGTTTCCACAAGGAAAACAAGGCATTTGCAACGCGGATTCAATTCAATTTATACTCAACTAATGATGACAAACGATAAGTCGCCTTCCCAAAGGTGTCTTGATAAGGTTTAGGTCGTGATGATGCGTTACCTTCCAGTCGACTTCAGATGATGATTAGAATTATACATAGGATAGTTATTATTTGTAAGGGATGTTGAAGATAGCACTAGAAAAAAGTTATTAAACAAGGAATAAGGAAAAATAGGCAAACTAGGATAAGGGATTTGCATTTCCGAAGATTATATGAAAATTGTGAAATATGCTTTGTACCTTATGGTATAAGTTGCTGAATTTGATTAAGACCACGGTTCGGTTAATATTATGAATTTGTTGTGGATGGTTTTTCTCTGTTTTTTTTTTTCGTTTGTCTTTTTTTTTTTTTTTTTTTCAGCGGTAGCAGAGGGAAGAACAGAAGGAGCTTCCGTTTGGAATTCAACAGACTAATGATTACTACCGGAGGGACCGAACGCTGTGTTCTCATTTCTACGATACAATTCAGCGAAGACTTAGATTTAAGAGTTAAAATACAAGTGATAGTTTTTAAGTTATCATTCATTCATAAATTATCGAAGGGGAGGATGTGGCATTCTAGATTAGCCGTGTGATGGCTAAATTAGTGTTGAGTTTAGGTAAACACGATTAAGCGTGTGAGCGCTCGAGAGAGCCAGTGAGTGTACGAAGATGGTGGAATAAAGCGGTGCATTGCAAACCGCAACATTGTGTTTTACTTTTAAGCTTCAGGATATCACACATTCTAGCAGAAATGTTCAACCGTTCTAGCAGGATTCTGACAGAACCAGCTCTGCTAGAATATTTCGTGACTGGGTATTGATCCTTGCACTGTAACTTGGATTTGGCCCGCACTTTTCTCTCGCACTTTTGACAACAAAATTTCCAAAAACTAGGCAACCTGCAGTTGTTTATTTACATTTCCAGTCGCAGTTTCCACCAAACTGGACATTCGCACTTTAAAATTACGATTGACAGGTGAGCAACATCGGATCGCTTTGATCAATTTTGAGAAAATTAAAATTTCCCAAGCCAGCTTGACAAGTCGCAATAGTGCGATCGATAGCAATAATTCAGTGCGAAGTCCAAGTAAGTGAGAATTGCGCAATAAATAAGTTCAATCCTCGCACATTTTAGCTTGTGTTCCTGAAATTTTTTACATAAGACAATTTTCATTTCTGGGTGTTTTTGAAAAGTCAGAAAATTTAAAAACACCGACAGAGCACAAAATGAAAATTTTGTATATTGGACAAAATTAAAATAACATTTCTTTAAAAATAACTTTTCTGAGACCACCGCGTTCCGCTTCGCCAAAGCTGGCAACTCTGCTTGCCATCAGCTCTCTTTTGACAGTTCTCGATGTCAACAATTTTCTTTTCGCCTCTTTCATTCAGCTGCTGGCTGCAAAACAACACACCCCACTCCGCCCAATCAACCCACCCACCCACACCCATTCACTCGTTTTTCCTAGCGTATCGGAAAAATGGCTGCATGAGAGAAGTCGTCGACGGATTGTGATTGCGAAAAAAAAGGAAAGCAAAAAAGATGTTTTAATTAGACGGGGGCAGGTCGAAAATCGATACCGGACTGATAAGATCGTGCTCGCGGAGAGGAAAGGTCGTCTTTGTCGCGAGAGGTTCAACCCAGGAGGAGGATGGTGGTGAGTTATTATTTTGTTGACACTTTTGTGCGGGCGCTAATTGATTCCGTTCCGGATTTAGGAAAACGCCAGCAAGGAACCGTCCGAATCGGCGGCGACGGCCCCCGAGAAAGAAGGGGGCAAAGCCAACCTGAACCTGTCGGCGGACGAGCTCAAGGATGAGGGCAACCGGTGCGTCAAGGCGGGCAACTTTACGGAAGCGATCCTGCACTACAGCCATGCCATCAAGCTGAGTCCGGCCGATCCGATCTTGTACAGCAATCGGTCCCTTGCGTTCCTCAAGCAGCAGCAATACTTCTACGCCAACGAGGACGCGGACCGAGCGATCGGCCTAAACCCGACCTGGGCCAAGGGTTACTTCCGGAAGGCGGAGGTTCACATGGCCGTTGGCCATTACGACACGGCGCTGCTTTCGTACGGGAAGGCACTTCAGTTGCAGCCCCAGGACATGGGCATCATACAGGCGGCCCGGAAGTCGGCCGAGCTGAGCAATCAGGACGTGGAGCGGGAAAAGCGAATGCCCGTGATGGGAGCTGGGATTGGGTGCGTCGTGGGGATGGCCATCGTGATGGCCGATATGCTGCTGGCGGACAAGCCGACGATTAGGGTGAGTTGGTGGGTGAAGATGTTGTTGCACGGTTTTCTTAGGAAAATTATCAAATCTTTCACAATTAACGTCAATTAACTACCTAATGATTTGAGCAATAATCCCAGAAGTCTAGATCAATTCTTCAAAATGTCCTTTTAACATAGGAAACACAATGAGAAATCATGACTCATGAAACCTTTTTAAAAAATACTCAAAAATTCAGCTTTTTATGTAAAAGGATTTCAGCCAAAAATTCCAAGCTATTGTTAGTGAGATAACACTGAATCCAAAAATTTTGATATAAAAAAAGATTTTTTTTAACTCTTAAGTTTAAAAAAAAACATTTAACCTTCTACGGGATTTGAGGATTTCGACTAAGTTTTGATCTTTAAAAAGCATTGGAAAGAAAAACTCTTAAAATTTTAGAAAATCTATGGGTCTAATCTTTTATTTTGTTTTATGTGACTTTTCTTGGACTTTTCCAATGTTTTAAAAAATGTCTTTTTTAGGGGTCAACTTTGGCTGTGTTTTTACAAACATTTCCTATATTTTCAGTAAAAAGAAGTATGCAATAATTTTTGTAGTGTACCAGACTATGTATCTACGCATTTTTTTACAATTTAAATGTTGATGGTGCCATTCTAAAGCAGAAAATTTGAAAAACAAGCAACAAATTGAAAAAGTGATTGTAAAAACGTGAAAAAAATAGATAGGCGAAATGTAATTATGTTAGGTGGTAGAATAGGCCAAATACTACCAAAAACAAACAAAAACTAAAACAGATAAAATAAAAATAAAACAAGAAAAACATAAAACAAGAGAAGTAAACTTTTTCGTAGAACAAAAGTTGCTCAAAATGTCCTTTTGATTACGGGAAAAATAAAAAATTTCGAAAAAAATTGGGCAGTGGAAGGTTAACAACTATTAAAATATCTATAATTTTTAAATTAAAAAAAAACCTACTACTTTCTACAAAATTATAAGAATTGTTAACAAAATGAAGAAAAAAAAAATAAAATCACAAATTGCTAAAACTTAATTGCAGCAAAATTAAAATTTCTGATTTCGAAAGATGTTGCTGAAATTGGCCAAAATTCAGAATTTTCTTTAATTATGATTTTTTTAAATCCTTAAATTTTCAATTATTTTTATTTTTACACTACTAAAAATTTGTTGAATTTTTGATTTTTTTTTATTTTTTTTCCTGTTTTTTTATTTTTTAAGTTTTCTTCCTAATCTAGTATAGAGTGTATTAAATTTTTTTTTTTTTTTTTTATTTATTTTTTTTTTTTTTTAAAATATTTGTACTTTTTTTTATTTCTGAACTTCTCTCTAAATTTTTTAAACTTTCTTAAATTAAAATTGCTAGAGTAAATAAAAAAATACTCTACATGAAAAAATATTTTTTTTAATTTGCTAATTTTACATATAAATGTAATTTACTTTAATTTACATATAAAATGTTTCAATTTTTTTTTGAATTTTTTAATATCCTGAACTTTTTTTTTCAATTATCAAAATTTTGTAAATTGCTAATTTTATTTTAATTTCTAATTTTCTATTCCAAAAATTTCTTAAATTGGTTAAACTTGTAATACTTTCTAAATTTATTAAACGTCCTAATTTTTTTTCAATTTCTAAAATTTTAAATATTTCTAGAAAATTTCTTTATTTTTTATTTTTTTTTATTTGTTTTATTATAAAAAAATATATTTCTAAAATTTCTGGTTTTTTTTGTATAATCTTTCTTCAATTCTTTTCAATTTCACAATTTTTGATAAATTTAAAATTCTTGTTATTCTTACAAATATTTGAATTCTCTAAATTCAAAAATTTCATAGGTTTCTTAAATTTCTAAATTATTTGATTTTTTTCTAAAAAATTCTAATTTCAAATAGTTCTTAGTTTTTTTTTAATTTCCATATTTCTGATTTTTCCAATTTTCCAAATTTTATTTTAAAGAAATATTTAACAATTTAAGATACTTCAGTTTTTAAAAACTTTCCTAATAACCTTATTTTGAAAACCCAAACATTTTATAAGTTATTTAAATTTATTTTTTGCTACAATTTTCTTGAAATTTCTCAATATATTTATTTTTGGTGTTAAATTTTCTCATTTCTCATGATTTAAATTTTCCTAAATTTATTAAAATTCTAAACCTACATAGTTAAATTTAAAAAAAAATTATAAATTATCATACATCTTTTAAATGTTTGTATTGTTTAAAATTTTCTGCATTTTATTTTAAAAAAATTAGAATTTTAACATTCTCTTATTTCGAAAAAATGTTTTTTTTGTTTTTGCTTTTTTTAAGTTTATTTCAAAAAACAATTTTTTGTTTTTAATTTGTCAAATTTCTCAAGATTTAAAATGCATTAAATTGTTGCTATTTTTTTTTAAATTTGGTATTTTTTTTCAATTTTAAATTTCCAAAATTCTTTGGATTTCTTTTTTTCAGTGAATTGCTTCAATGTGTAAATTTTCTGAAATTTGTAAAATTTACTTTATTGCATATTTATTATTTATTTTAGGAAGATTATGGTAAAAGATATCAAATTTAAATTCTAAGTTTTTTTTTACTTCAATTTCTAAAATTTTCTTTATTAGTTTTATTTAATTCTTAAATTTAAATCATTTTCAGATTAAACTAAATTTCTTATATTTCCTTACTTTCTATTTTTTTATTGAATATTTTATTTTTTAGTTGATAAATTTTTTAAAACTTCAGAAATATTATATTATACTCGTTTTTAATTACTGATAATCAGAATCTTTTTAATTTTTTTTTGAATTTCTCAAATTACTTAAATTACAAACCTTTTGTACAGTTTTCAAGGTCTGTTGATTTGGGAAAATATTAAAACAAAACTAAATGTTAAAGTTGCATATAAATATAGTTTTTTTTTGGTCGTGAAATGCATTAGTTTTATTTCTAAAATTTCTCTTTATCTTTTTTTTTAATTTCTAAAGTTATATATTTTTTTAATTTATGATGAGAAATTTAAGATCAGAAAGTACATACAATGTTTCAGCCAAAAAAAGTCTTTGTTTTTATTTAATTATGCTTCACCTTCTCGTCCCTTCAGTACACCTCACTGATGGTGCTCGTGGTGCTGGTGGTTTCCGCCATCGGTTACGGAATCGCCAAACTGATCCGCTACTACACGAAACTGCAACGAAAGGGACTGCTCGACCCGCCGCTCAATCTTTTAGAAGGTAAACAGTTTTCTTATTTGTAAATCATCATTTTTTTAAATCAATTTTTGATTTTATTAGACTTTCTACCAACCAAAGAGGAGGACACGGAAAATGGAGGCCCAAACGAGCACAAACCCCCGCGGAACCGGTACTCAAAGGCCCAAGCTCGGCAACGTTTCAAAAAGGGCAAAACATAATAACACGTCACGTAAAGATGCTGCTGCTGCTGGAATCGGATGAGATTGGTGGAGTGACTATTGAAGCTGAGCAGCTAGTCCCGAGTTTTAAGGCTTATGTTTTGTTGAGACGACAAATTTTTAGTTTCTTTTGTTCACTATTTATCCTGTTTTGTTAAATAGAACCATTTAAAAAAAACATTGCAAATCAAACATAAATCGGTCGAAGATTAAACTTACGATACAGTACCAATACAACGCGAAACAAAGCTGCATTTTCCTCTCCTTCTGAGACTCACTTTTCTACGTAAATTAACAAACACAAATATACAACATAACACTTTATAAAACTTGTAAACTGTACATCAGTGAAGAATGGATCAACTAGAAATGTTTAGTTTATTCCTAATTTCCATCTGAGTAGTGGTTTCCCCCTTTGAATTTTGAAAAAAAAGAAAAGAAATATGATTCTTTCAATATGGTTAGGTGTTCGGTAGGTAAATGACGGATAAAAAAAATAATGGGCATTTTAAATAAATGTAGACTATGGCGGCGCGAACTGCATGATAAACAAAAATCAGCTTTGGTTGTTTTATTTGTGTTGGAAAGAAAAACCGGCGAATTTGAGAAAGAAAGCGCGATCCCTTTCACTGCCTTTTATTTTATTGAAGACTTTATTTTTCCCTTTTTTTAAGCAAATTTAGTTTGTTGATAACCTTAGCATTTTTGGTTTTATATAAGAGTTCTAAACTATTCTAAAATCCCGATCTATCAAACTTTACAATTTTGCATGGGTTTTAAAACAGTAGTGTGTGAATCCTTACTTTAAAAAAGAATTATCCGGATTGGCTGAGTCATGCCCGAAAATCAGCGAGTGCAAGCTACCGTTCCAACTTTTTGAAGGGGGTGAGAGTTGTAATGTTAAAAAACAAATCATTACTTTGTGAACATCTTATACAACAGTTCTAAAACATTAAAAAAAACTTTTCTTTAATAAATAATTAATAAATTTCAAAACATCAGAATTTCATAAATGTTAAAATTTTGAAGTTTGAATTTGGTACTCTTTAATAATTTTCATAATTTAAGGTTCTAAAAATTTCTAAATAATTCAAAAATCTAGAGAAGCATATTCTTTAATTTTAAAATTGGAAGATTAATCATTCAAAAACTATCCTAAAATTTAAATTCTCAAATTCATTAATTCTAAAATTGGAAAAAATAAAAAAAAATCTACGAAACTTCTGAATAAAAAATTAAATCAAATTCCTAAAAAATTACAAACTAAAGTTTACATTTCTGAAATTCTGTAAATCAAAAACTAAAAAGTGTAATTCAAAAAATTTAGAATTCCAAAATTCTTAAACTCCTTAGTAAAAAAAACTTTTTTTTTCATTTAAAGATTGTAATATTCTTAAATTCTTTCTTAAATTTTAATGTTCTAGTTTTTGAAATTCTGCAGGTTTCTTATACTAAAACTCTTAAATTTTAATATTCCTGAATCTCAAATCTCAGGTTCAAAAGACTTTATATTTCAAAAATATTAAGATTCTACATTTGGTTGAAGTTCAAAATTCTGAAAGCCTTTGTTTAAAAAATATTAAATAATATTACAAAATTCTAATATTCCTAAATTTAAACTTTAAAGAAATCCATGTATGAAATTCTCAACTGCTTAATTTTCAGATCGAAACTTTTAAAACCAAATCTGAAATTTAAAGATTCTGACATTTGAAAATTCTCAAAACTAATTTTTACAGTTCCTAAAATTTCAAGCTTAAAAGTTTTAAGGCTCTTAATTTCAAATTTTAAATTCTGCATTCTTGAAGTCTCAAATTAAGAAAAAGTTAAATTTGAATTGATCTTAAATTTCAAATTTCTTAATTTAAATTTCTAAAATTTTAACTTTCTGAATTCATATTCGAAAAAAGGTAAATTCTAAAATCCAAATTTTTAAAATCCTAAAATTCTAAAAATCTAAAATTGTAAAATCCTAAAACTTTAAATTCTAGAATTCTGGAATAAGCAAAATATTTAAATTCAAAAATCTTTAATTCTGATGTTTTAAATTCTGAAATTGAAAATTCTAAAATTTAAATTCTTTAAATTAAAATTTTTAAATTTATAATTTTAAATTCTAAAATAAAAAAAATGGTTCTAAAATTCTAAAAATTAAAAATATGAAGTTTTAAATACTAAAATTTAAAACTCGGAAATTTAAATTTCTAATATTTAAAATTCTGAAATATTTAGTTCCAAAATTTAACATTCTAGATTTTAAATTCAAAAATGTATTTAAAAAACTAGGTGTCATCCATAAACCACGTGGGCACTTTAAAAGGGGGGGGGGGGGGGTTGGCGATTGTCCTCGATCCATACAAAAAAGTTTTTTTTTTGTATGGACAATTGTCCACGTAGTTTATGGATGGTCCCTAAGCTTCCATCCACCTCGGGATTCGAAATGACGACCTTTGGATTGTGAGTCCAACTGCCTACCAGGGACTCCACCGAGACAGGACCCAGGGAGCTATCGAACTAACCCTCTAGGTTAGACCGGGGCCAACATTTACTCCCCCGTCCGACGAAAGGCGTGGTCAGACAAATCAGTTTCGAAAAATGCTACCGGGACCGTCTGGGATCGAAAATAAGCCGAGGCAACCAAAAATTAAAAGTTCTAAAATTTAAAATTCTAAAATTTAAAACTCCTGAATTTAAAAAAATTAAATTCCTTAATTCAATTTTCAAAATTTTTATTTCTGAAATTTTAAATTTTAAAACTTCAAATTCTGAAATTTAAAAATCCAAAACTAAAATTCTCAAATTTATATTTATGAAAATTGAAATTTCTTAGATTTTAAAATGGTTAAATTCTATAATCAGAATCCTAAAATTCTAAAATAAAAATTTTAAAGGAAAAAATTCTAAAACTCTGAACTAAATTTTGAGTATTTGAAATTTAGAAATTCTGAGATTTAAAATTTTAAATTCAAAAATGTAAAATTTGAAAATTTAAAATTATAAACTTTGAAAATTATAAAATTTTAAAATTTAAATTACAAAATTTAAAATTCTAAAATTCTAAAATTTATAATTTAGAACTAAAAAATCTCAAGTTTTAACATTTTAAAAATTTAGAGTTTTAAATTCAAGAATTTAAAACGCCGGGATTTCAAATTCTAAATTTTCAAATCCTCAAATTTCAACCTCTTAAATTTTAATTCAAAATTTTAGAAATTCTTAAATCGTGCAATTCCAAAGTTTTTAAAATTCTAAATTAAATTCAAAAATTTTAAATTCCTCAATTCAAAATTCATTGATTCGAAAATTCTAAATTCTAAAAACGCAAATTAAAAAATCCAAAATGAAAAATTTCTAAAATCAAGAATTAAAAAAAGTTATGCAGTCTAATATTTTTTATTTCAAAAAATCTAAAATTGAAAACTATATGACTTGATAAACTTATAATTTATTTGCAAAGTTTTGAAAATTTCAGATAAATAAGCATAACAATTGTCATATAATACGATCATTTAAAAAAAATGACATCATCATTTATGGACACCTAATGTCTTTCGGATTGCTAAGAAATAATTAAAACGCACACAGTTTTGTTTCAATATACTGGATTTTCTTATATTTAAGGGTTTTGCTTTCTTGTTTTTTTTTGTGTCTGTGTGTTTTAAATGGTTCCACCTTCACTTTACTTTTTACTTCATCTTGTCTTCCTTCACGTCCCATCGCAACGATCCAATCATAGAAGAAGACCAAACAAATATATAAAGATTCGCAATAATTTGCAGCGACAATAATAATAGCAATGATCGTGTCTTTGCGTATTTTTTTTTGCGTTTCAATTGATAGAATAATAACATACAAAAATTAATTCCTAGCACGATGAGAAAAAACGGAATAAAGTACCAACTTTGTTCTAAATTACACAGTTTTTTTTCGTTAAGTTTTCATTATTAACCTTTAGCAGCAACAAACTTAAATCGCTTAGCTTCTGTTTGTTTGTGTGTGAGAGTTGAGTTTTGTCCTTCTCAACCATGGAATTGTGAGACACGCTTTCTTAAATGCATCTCTTTTGCTTTTTTTCTGGTTAGATAATGTGCTTGAGGGGAAGAAGTGAGGCAAAAAAGAGTGTCGTTATCGTTTTGCGATTTTAAAATACTTTTTTCTTCCTTTCTTACATGCATGCTTTTGTTTTCCTGTTCTTTGCGGTCCTTCCGTCCGTGTGTCTTCTGTTTGTGTTGTTTGCTTTATTTTTTACCATTTTTTAATAATTATATTTAACCTCTAATATACTCTGCCCTAACGACTACTAAAAAGTGGGGGATTTCCATTCTGCGGCAATGCGCAAAGCAACGCGATCCCACCTCAGTCGCTCAACTCGTCGTCTATATTTACATCCTGGAAAGTTTCAAAACAACTATTAAATCTTTTGCATAAAAAAATCCCCCAAACAACTCACCGAAGTGTCAATGTTATCGTCCAGGTTGAGCGCCTCGATCTCCGACTCAAAGTCCTCGAGCGAGCTCTTGCGCTTGATGGGGGCGGCGGCTGTGGTGACCGGCGGAGGCTGCACTGACACGGTGGAAGTCGCTGCTGGCACCACGGCGGGTCGGTCCTCCTTGGGTGGTTGCTGAAAAGTGTTTGAATTTTATTAAATAACCTTCAAAATATTGCAATGAAGAAAAGTCTTACCACTCCGGCGGATTGTGTAGTCACAGCGGCGGTTGCGCCGGAAGATGACGCTTCGCCACCGGTGCTCGGGTCGTAGTCGAATCGGCCCTCGTTTTCGGCCGCCTTCATCTCTTCCACCGGACACCGGTCGATGTTCAGGGGGACCTGTGGAGGGGAGGAGAGAAGGAAATTTTACAGGTCAATAAGCATTAGGATCACAGAAAACATTTAACACTTTAAGCTAAAATAACGGCGAAGCTATTAAAAATAATGTGTACAATTTTAATTAAAATACCATTTAAAAATAAGTTTTGAATGCCTACACCCACATGGAAGTTATATAGCAGAAGTTGTTATCCAGCTTTTGCTTCACATAGTGATAGCTTTTCAGTCAAAATAACACCTTTGCCCCTGTGTAAACTTGAAAGCAATTCTGCTGCCATCATCAATTCACATGCGCTCCGTACGCAAGAGAACTGAGCAATTCTCTCAGATATCGGTCATTCGATTTTTTTGTATTTTTTTTATCCGGCTGAAACTTTTTTGGTGCCTTCGGTATGCCCAAAGAAGCCATTTTGCATCATTAGTTTGTACATTTAAATTTCCATACAAATTTGGCAGCTGTCCATACAAAAATGATGAATGAAAATTCAAAAATCTGTATCTTTTGAAGGAATTTTTTGATCGATTTTGTGTCTTCGGCAAAGTTGTAGGTATGGATATGGACTACACTGAAAAAAAATGATACACGGTTAAAAAAAATTGGTGATTTTTAATTTCACTTTTTGTCACTAAAACTTGATTTGCAAAAAAAAAACACTATTTTTAATTTTTTTAAATATGTTTTAGGGGACATAATGCCAACTTTTCAGAAACTTCCAGGTTGTGCAAAAAATCTTTGACCGAGTTATGAATTTTCAAATCAATACAGATTTTTTCAAAAGATCGAAATATTAGTCGCAAAAATTTTTCAATTTCATTTTTCGATGTAAAATCAAACTTGCAATCAAAAAGTACTTTAGTGAAATTTTCATAAAGTGCACCGTTTTCAAGTTATAGCCATTTATAACTTTTTTTGAAAATAGTCGCAGTTTTCCATTTCAATTTTTAAATCAAGGCCCTTTCGAAATGTTAGTCTCGATTTGAAATTTTTGAAAATATTGTTTTCGAAAAAATCGGAAAATTTCACGAATGTTGATTGCAAATGATTTTACATCGAAAAATGAAGTTGACAAATTTTTGCGACTAATATTTAGATTTTTTGAAAAAATAAGTATTGATTCAAAAAATCATAACTCGGTCAAAGATTTTTTGCACAACCTTGAAATTTATGAATATTTGGCATTTTATGTCCTCGAGAAAATATTAAAAAAAAATAAAAATGGTGTTTTTTTTGCAAACCAAGTTTTAGTGACAAAAAGTAAAATTAAAAATCACCAAAAAGATTTAACCGTGTATAATTTTTTTTCAGTGTAGTCCATACCTACAACTTTGCCGAAGACACCAAATCATTCAAAAATTCCTTCAAAAGATACAGATTTTTGAGTTTCCATACATCATTTTTGTATGGACAGCTGCCAAATTTGTATGGAAAATTATATGGACAAACTAATGATGCAAAATGGCTTCTTTGGGCATACCGAAGGCACCAAGTTTCAGCCGGATTAAAAAATACAAAAATTAAAATTAAACAAAAATCGATTTCGTAGAGAACTGTTCAACTACAACCAGTTTTGCCAGTTTTGATCATAATTGATTGCATTATAAACGAAACTCTAGGTGGGTTTGTTTTGTAGAAATTGCGCTTTATTAAAATTTGTTTGAAGTGGTTTTCGATTGTAAACATAAATTTAACAAATCAACTGCGATCGAACATTTTTTAAATATTTTTCAAGTTTTGTTTTCGTCCAGAAAATGGCTACTTGGCAATTTTTTGTAATTCTTGGCAAAAAGTTTTTTTTTCTTAGCATTTTTAAAGCCAAGTAAGTATGAAGCTCGGAATAAACGTGGCCAATAAAAATTCTAAGGTGCGTGCGCTTGTGTTTTTAAGGGAAAACAAAATTAGAAAATTAGAAAAAATATTGATAAACATAAGAAATCAATTAAACACCTTAAAACTTAAAAAAAAAAATATTTTAAAAATTTAAAATTTGAAAATTTAAAGATTTAAGAAAATGAAAATTTAAAGATTTAAGCATTTAAGACTTTAAGAATTTAAGAATTTGAGAATTAAGAATTTAAAAATTTAAGAGTTTAAGAGTTTAAGAGTTTAAGAGTTTAAGAGTTTAAGAGTTTAAGAATTTAAGAATTTAACAATTTAAGAATTTGAGAATTTAAGAATTTAAGAATTTAAGAATTTAAGAATTTAAGAATTTAAGAATTTAAGAATTTAAGAATTTAAGAATTTAAGAATTTAAGAATTTAAGAATTCAAGAATTTAAGAATTTAAGATTTTAGGAATTTAAGAATTTAAGAATTTAAGAATTTAAGAATTTAAGAATTTAAGAATTTAAGAATTTAAGAATTTAAGAATTTAAGAATTTAAGAATTTAAGAATTTAAGAATTTAAGAATTTAAGAATTTAAGAATTTAAGAATTTAAGAATTTAAGAATTTAAGAATTTAAGAATTTAAGAATTTAAGAATTTAAGAATTTAAGAATTTAAGAATTTAAGAATTTAAGAATTTAAGAATTTAAGAATTTAAGAATTTAAGAATTTAAGAATTTAAGAATTTAAGAATTTAAGAATTTAAGAATTTAAGAATTTAAGAATTTAAGAATTTAAGAATTTAAGAATTTAAGAATTTAAGAATTTAAGAATTTGAGAAATTAAGAATTTAAGAATTTAAGAATTTAAGAATTTAGGAATTTAAGAATTTAAGAATTTAAGAATTTAAGAATTTAAGAATTGAAGAATTTAAGAATTTAAGAATTTAAGAATTTAAGAATTTAAGAATTTAAGAATATGTAGAATTCTGAAGAACTTGTAGAATTTTTAGAATTTGATTTTTTTAGAACTTTTAGAATTTCAAGAATTTAAAGCTCTACGATTTTTCGCAATTTGTAGATTTTTTTTAGAATTTATAGAATACTTTGAATTTTTTGAGTTTTTAGAACTTTGAGAATTGTTCGAATTGTTGAATTTTTAGGATTTGTAGATTTTTTAAAATTTGTAGAATATTTAGGATTTGTAGAATTTTTAAAATTTGTAGAATTTGTAGAAGTTTTAGAATTTATAGAACTTTGGGAATTTGTAGAATTTTGCAATTTGCAGATTTTTTTTTTAGAATTTATGGACTTTTTTTAAATTTGTAGATTTTTTTGAGTTTTTAGAACATTGAGCATTTGTAGTATTTGTAAAAAATTTAGAACTTGTATAATTTTTAAAATTTGTAATTTTTTTATAATTTGTATAATTTTTAAAATTTGTAATTTTTTTTATAATTTGGTTAATTTTTAAAATTTGTAATTTTTTTTATAATTTGGTTAATTTTTAAAATTTGAAGAAATTTTAGAATCTTTAGAACTTTGAGTTTATAAAAAATAGATCTTTTTGAGTATTCTGATTGTAGCACTTTGTAGCACTTTTTAAAAAATTGTAGAATTTTTGAAATTTTAAAACTCTCACATTTTTTTTAAATTTTCGAAATTTTCAAATTTTAACGAATTTTTAGATTTTTTTTCAAATTTGTAAATATTTTATTTTTATTTTGTAAAATTTTTAAAATAAAATTTGTAAAAAAAAAATGTTCTTGACAATTTGAATTTTAGCATTAAAATTAAAAATGCAAATGGGTTTTCAGCGTGTTTTTAACCGGTGTACATAAAACATTAATATAGGGGTGTTCACTACGCTATTCGAAAAGTAGGTCAAGTTATTTCTAAAAATGATTTAAAATCAAATCGTTCCTTCTAAAACATCGCCCTGGCATTCCCTAATAATTCTTTAATTAATAATTTCAAACTGGCAGCTAGCAAAATCTAAACTTAGTAACATGTACCCTCCCTGTAAAGGCTTATGAATTGATCTCAGTTGAAAGGTTCTCCAAATCTCTGAATTGCAAATGTAACATCCTGGAGCAGAACTGGTAAAATCTAATAAACACTAATTGAAAAAAATAAATAAATAATTTCAAACTGTTATGAAAGGATTTGATAAATTTATTATTTATGCAAAATAGTACATTTTGAATAAATAAATAAATCTGCAGAAATCATAATCACTAAATAAAATTAACAACAACATAATCACAAAGCTGCCCATGAGCATAGACTAAATATATATAGATACGCCACTCCGCTGTTGGGGCTGGCGACACTACCGCCACGCCAAAATTACACCTGGTGACAATTCACAGGTACTAATCTACCCTTTAGAAACGTTTAAGAAAAAATCCAACCAAATTCAGTTCAATGCTCAGTGGATATATCCAAGCAACTCTCGACCAGCAACAGATATTTCAAAGAAATGTCAAAACAAAGACCGTGCTTTGCGAATTTGAAATTTGCTGATTGTGCCGTTTTCTACCGCATCAAGCAGCTGGTTCACTTCCGTCGAAAGTTGATGGCCGGTTATATAACTACCATGCAGATTCTGGCGGTGTGAATGTTCCAGTCAATAGACCGGAAGTGTTGTGCTCTCCAAGAAGGCAGGTGAGAAAAAAAGTTGTAGCAAATTATCCTCCATCAAAAAGCTTGTTTTGTTTTTCACAGCTTCGTGAGTTTCCGGGAAACTATGACCGTGGTGATGGTGAAAGCGAATAGACGGTGCATTCGGAAGCGGCAGAGTGGAAGTCAGTTTGGCCGCGGTGGATGGAAGTCGATGCTTCCAGCAATGCCTCGATGGACATGAATTGGTCCAGCCTGGTCTAACGTCCATTTAAAAGAAAATACTGGCATCGGGGAAAGATTTTTCTGTTATTCACCTTGAAACCATGCACATAACGCCCTGCGGGGGTATATAATATCAGTATTACGAAACAATAAATGTAGAAACACACTTTAGTATTGTTTTTATTGTAGAACATGTTTCAGGATATCAGATTGCAACTATGGTGTACTCCACTGGAAACCTGAAGTAGGATAGTTTTCCGCCAGGAAAGGGTTAGATTAGGTTGTTGAGGACATGACAGAGAGGATGGGAACCGCGGAGCCTAACCAACCTTTAAATTGGTGAATTCACTTCTATCGTCGTTTTTGAATCAACTTTCTGTCTTTCATTTAGCGTATCGCTAATCGTTACGATCGGCGCAACCGGCAGGTACTGTAGATTACGGTGTAGCGGTGCAGAGAACAGCGCGTCTCCGTGGGCCTGCAGTCATCCATCCGACGTCGGTAACTCGGCCCGGTAATCGCACCAGCCATTGCCATCATTATGTTGATTGTTGGATCATATTTGCGCACCTCGAAAATGATCTGCATCTGCTAAAACTCGCTCGTAGTCGCCACCAGATTTTTTTTCCACAAGCAAATATGCAAATCGAAATTAATGACAGTTGTTGATGACAACAAAATTGTGATCAGAAAGTCATAGCGAGCTACGATTTTGTTTAGCAATTTAGTACCTGTAATTTGACTGTGGGGGCGCGCAGAGCGCTAAAGGGGTGTCGCCACCTGGGTATATGAAGCAATTTCCAAGTGGGACATCTACTTGATTAATAATCTATGCCATGAGATAATCCTTCGAAAATTCGAATTTCCCAGTTTTCCTGAAGGGGGAAAGCGCCTTCATCCACTGAAGTGAAATTCTTTCCTCGGAATTTTAAAATCAATCAAAGCAAACTGGGTTTCCGTCCAACCGAACGAAAATTTCAAACCCGTTCGAGCCTTTGAAGCAACCGGAAGCACTTTTTGCTCCCGAACAACTTTCAAGACAGCCTGTTTGGAAGAAGAAGCTCTTTTCAACACCACCAAATTCAATCCAAAGTTGCACAAGCTTTGAAATCATGGACCAACGGCTGGTAAGTACATAGTTCAACCCAACCCCTGGATCGGTCTCTAAAATCCCCCTCCGCTTGGCAGGACCAACTCGGAGAGCCCACGGATGCCGCCCGCCGTCGGCGCCGGTCCGCGATGGGAGGAATGGCCTCGGCACCGCGTCGCCGGTCCCGTTCCCGCAGGCGATCCGCGTCTAGGGGCGCCAGCACCACCCGTCGGTCGCGTTCTCGGGGAGGTTCCCGTCGGCGGCGTAGCCGCAGCCGCCACTAGGTTCTTCACGGGGGATTTTTAAACGTACGGCGGGGGGTCCAAAATTTGAACCAATAAAATTCGAAAATTTACCAGTGCATTGAATGAAAAAAAAATTGTGCATTTTGTTTTGCTTCGTTGCTATGGTGATGAGGGCACTTACGTTGATGGCCGCCGAGGCTGGCAGCACGGTGGTGCGTTCCGGCAGCAGGAACTGCTGCGTCTTGACCGCGTCGTAGAAGCCGGGGAAGAGGTTCTCGTACTGCTGCGGGTCCGCCAGGCTTTGGCCGGCCTTCTCGTTGATCTTGGCCAGCTCCGTTCGCCAGATGTCGAGCACGTACGAGATTTTGTTGGGCAGGTAAGTTCTGGAAAGATGGGGAAAATGTCTCGGTTATTTTGGGCAAATTCTACGAGGCTCTTCAGTGGAATGGTACCTGGCAAAGAACGCCGCTTCCGGTATCCGGTTGGTTTGGATCAGAATCTCCAAGCACTTCTCCAGGTCGCCGAGCAGGAACATCGACAGGAAGGAGATGTTGAATTTGCCCTGCGAGACGCCGTTTTCGCCCAGATTCCGCAGCATGTTGGAGTCACCTGAAATCAAATTGACCTCTTTAGCTTCAAGAACCTACAGAAGAAATCACCCTCCTCCATACCGGAACTCGTGGCCAGCAGCAGCAACCCGCCAAAGTCGTTCGCATTCGTGAGGCACTCCTTGACCAGGTCGAACTTGTTCTTGCTGGTGGCGATACTCGCCAGCTGGGACCACTTTTGCGGGCTGTCCGACTCGCGGGCCAGCACCAGGGCCGTGTCCAGGTCGCCGATTTGCAGCGCCAGATCGAACCGGTGCTCCGGATCGGTGGAAACCTGCAGCGCTTGCTGTTTGAAACCTTGCTTCTCGAGGAAGTGCGCCACCCGGGTGCGGTGCTCCTTCGGGATGGTGGGCAGGACGCGGTCCGCGGTTTCAAAGTCCCGCCGCATGACCGCGGTTTGGTACTCCAGCACAGAGAGTAGCAGCGCGAAGCTGGTCACGTTGAGCTCCTTGTCGCCGAGGTAGAGGCTGGTGAAGAGGGAAGGTTGGTGTTAGGTTTTGTGTTTTATGTGATTCAAATTTTGGTTTAGCGTGATTAGGGGAAACTCTCATATTATGTTTGGCAGGTTAAGCAATCGCTTCCAACTCCATCGAATTTGCAAATTTTCACTATTTAACCCCTTCCCGCCCAGAGCAAAATCGAGATTTTTTACGTTTTTCCATATTACTCGTAACTGGATCGACCAAATTGGAAAAAAATTTAATGGTAATTGGTTAACATTCTATATTAACTAATGCAGATTGAACCAGGTTGAAAAAATGAATGGTTGCAGAGGAGTTTAATTTTGAATCAAAAAAAGAGTGGTGCTCTGGAGTAACCATGGGCGTTAGAGGGTTAAAAAAAACTTGTTTTGTAAAACTTGATAATCAGACCATTAGTTGCTGAGATATCGTCATTAGAAAATGGTGGGTTATTTTGGTGAGTTTAAGAAAACTTCAATTTTAGTGTTTCTTTTTCTTATAGCGGCTTAATTTTTTTCCGTGTACCTATTTTTTTCTCAAAAGTCCCCAACAATACCTACAACTTTGCCGAAGACACCAAATTGATCAGAAAATTCACTCAAAAGTTACAGCTGTTTGAATATTTACATACCATTTTTGTATGGACAGCAGCCAAAATTGTATAGAGACTTGTATCAAGGTTTTTAAGCGAAGATGGCGTTCGAATGGTGAACGCCCGAATTGTCAAAATCACGCAGTGGTACCAACATTACGGAACAAGTGTGCCATGGCATGACAGCCATATTTTTTTTCTAATGTTGGTGCTACTGCGCGATTTTGACATTTCGGGCGTTCACCATTCGAACGCCATCTTCGCTTAAAAACCTGGATGGGTGAACCAATGAAGGAAACGACTTTTGCCTTCCTCACTGAGGTAAGGCTATAATCCTGCTTTAAAAATGAACTTCGTATAAAAACGTCGTATACCCACCTTCATGTATACATATCGACTCAGAATCGAAAACTGAACAAATGTGTGTGTGTGTATGTGTGTGTGTATGTGTGTGTGTGTATGTATGTATGTGACCAACAAACTAGCTCATGTTTCTCGGCACTGGCTGAACCGATTTGACCCGAACTTGTTGCATTCGACTTGGTTTAGGGTCCCATAGATCGAGTTTTATACAGATTGAAGTTTCGATAAGTAGTTCAAAAGTTATGTATAAAAATGTGTTTTCACATATATATGGATCTCACTTAACTGTATGTAAACTATGTCCGGGTCCATCATCTGACCCATCGTTGGTTAGGTTATCAAAAGACCTTTCCAACGAGTCCAAAACATTGAAGATCTGGCAACCCTGTCTCGAGATATGGCCACTTAAGTGATATTGATGTACTTTTTGGAAGCCGGATCTCACTTAAATGTATGTAAACTATGTCCGGATCCACCATCCGACCTATTGATGGTTAACTTATCAAAAGACCTTTCCAACGAGTCCAAAACATTGAAGATCTGGCAACCCTGTCTCGAGATATGGCCCCTTAAGTGATATTGATGTACTTTTTTGAAGCCGGATCTCACTTAAATGTATGTAAACTATGTCCGGATCCACCATCCGACCTATTGTTGGTTAACTTATCAAAAGACCTTTCCAACGAGTCCAAAACATTGAAGATCTGGCAACCCTGTCTCGAGATATGGCCCCTTAAGTGATATTGATGTACTTTTTTGAAGCCGGATCTCACTTAAATGTATGTAAACTATGTCCGGATCCACCATCCGACCTATTGATGGTTAACTTATCAAAAGACCTTTCCAACGAGTCCAAAACATTGAAGATCTGGCAACCCTGTCTCGAGATATGGCCCCTTAAGTGATATTGATGTACTTTTTTGAAGCCGGATCTCACTTAAATGTATGTAAACTATGTCCGGGGCCATCATTCGACCCATCGTTGGTTAGGTTATCAAAAGACCTTTCCAACGAGTCCCAAACATTGAAGATCTGGCAACCCTGTCTCGAGATATGCCCATTTAAGTGATATTGATGTACTTTTTTGAAGCCGGATCTCACTTAAATGTATGTAAACTATGTCCGGATCCACCATCCGACCTATTGATGGTTAACTTATCAAAAGACCTTTCCAACGAGTCCAAAACATTGAAGATCTGGCAACCCTGTCTCGAGATATGGCCCCTTAAGTGATATTGATGTACTTTTTTGAAGCCGGATCTCACTTAAATGTATGTAAACTATGTCCGGATCCACCATCCGACCTATTGTTGGTTAACTTATCAAAAGACCTTTCCAACGAGTCCAAAACATTGAAGATCTGGCAACCCTGTCTCGAGATATGGCCACTTAAGTGATATCGATGTACTTTTTGGAAGCCGGATCTAAAAAATAGATGAAACTTGTGTACGTACAGCCATTGTTGTGAGGAAGGCTCCAACCACATAGGTGGATTAAGTTAGTTTTTCTCTTTCTCTCGTTTTTCTTCTCTCTCTCTCTCTCTCTGTTTGTGTTTGCTGCGTGGTGACAGCAGTCATTTGAATGCGATCAAGGGAGAGATGATCGGAGTCTCGGTAGAATTTTAAACGACCGTTCCCTGAGCGAATGTATTTCTAGAGGGAAGTTAATGACCGTGGGAGTGACTTTGCGTAGCACTAATTCGTTTGTGTGTGAAACGACCAAAATCAGGTTGTCGTGGTGAAGACGTGTTCTGTCGCCTATCACAAACAAAGTCGAAATCAGTTGGCAATTCTATCCCGTGTGCACCAGACGTGTTTCTCTGCTGTGCTATCGCTATTGTTCGCTAAACAATATTCGCGTTGTGGCAGACTCTGTAAAATGAGTGCTGTCCGCAAAACCCCACTCGTTGTGGACTTTAGTGTCCTCCCGGAACGCCCGAAGCTGGATGTCGTTCAGCGATTTGTGGAGAAAGGTTTGGGATAGTCTCCTCTGACCTTAGAAGCATCCAGCTGCATAACATCCGCCACTGCGTGCTAATGGAGATGGCGGAGCCAGCAGCCGCCATCAAGATCGCGAGCGAGAACCATCTTAAATACGCCTTCAAGACGCACCCCGCGATAAGGATCCCGGTCTACGTTGACGACAACACCGTCGACGTCCGGGTCCATGATCTTCCGCTGGACCTGCCAAACACTAAGATCACCGAAGCCATGCAGCAGTACGGGGAAGTCCTCACCATCAGGGACGAGGTTTGGAGAAACTTCTTCGCCGGCGTTCCTAACGGGGTGCGGGTGTTGAAGATGAAGCTCTCCAAACCCGTCCCCTCGTACATAAATGTGTGCGAGCATAGTTCCCTATGCACACACACAGGACAGATTGCCACGTGTCGTCGCTGTGGAAAAAAGCGACACGTGTCCAAGAGCTGCACAGAAGCAGCAACAAAAACGACCCAGAAAAGCCAACAACAACAAACAGCACAAACTCATCCGTCTGCCCCAATTGTTTTGCCTTCAGCCGATCCAACAGTAGTTGAATCCCAAGTCGTTGCTCCACACACAGGAGACAATGGCAATGACGGATTCACTACTGTTGAAAAGAAGGGCAAAGCTAAGAGACCGTTGGATAGCGAGAAGAAGCAGTCAGAGGAAAAAAGAACTTGCCTCGATGACGACCAAGTAGCACCCCCAAACGACCACCGCGATAACAATGGACAACCGACTGGACCACCCAAGACACCGAAGAGAAGGATGTTCAAAGCAGCAGCAAAATGACGCATGACTACGACTGTTAAATTTTAATTATACTTGAATTAATTGAATTTGTAATTTGAATTGTAAAAAATTACACTTGGCCAAACTATGGTTTCAGAGGCCAGTATTGCTAATAAAAAAAAAAAAAAAACAAAGTCGAAATTTCGTAAGCACTGCTCCTTACAATCTGCGGGCTGGTGAAACAATATTAACATACATGTGAATACTCGAAAACCTGTATCTGAAGTGATTTTCTGATCGATTTTATGTATTCGGCAAAGTTGAAGGAGACACGGAAAAATCCTGTTTTTTGGCTTGTAGCTGATTTCCCGAAAAATACCGTCAGTGGGGGTGACATTGGGTCTGGGGGGTGAGATTGGGTCAAAGTGATTTTTTACGGATTTTACTATTTCTCAGGTTCTTCTCATTGAAACTGAATTCTGTTAAAAGGGTTGTGTAGGGGACATCTTAAGATGACTTCGCTGAAAAAATCTCGTTCCTAGAACAAATCCTGTTATTTTGGCAGCTGTCTAAAGTTGAGGTACGTTTTTGGCCAAAAATGACCTCTCGAAAAATCATTTTTCTAATACATTTGTTAGAATTGCTCGAAAACTACCCAAATGTTTGAAAATCTCCACTTCAAACATTGTAGCATGTCAATACGATTCCCTCGAACAAGAAACACCGTTGGATGACTTGTTTTTACCATATCGTTGTATTTGAGCATCATTTTAGTTTCATTTGACCTAATGTCACCCCCTCTAAGGGGTGAGATTGGGTCAATTTTCAAACTATTGGCATTCAAGGTAGTGTTCATCAAAATCCACCATATTTTGGGAAAATGTCAGTAAACTATCTAAGAACAAATCTACGTTGAAAGATTTTCAATGTTGTTTAAATTGTTTTTGTTATTAAGAAATTACGAGAGTTGTATCGTTTTTTGACCCATAGTCACCCCCACTGACGGTAGTAGTTTATGCAACAAGTTGCAAAAAGAGGATTTTTTCAGCACGAGTCGTACATTTAACCAACGAGGTTCACCGAGTTGGATAAATACGAAGAGTTCTGAAAAAATCAAGTTTTGCAACGAGTTCCATACAACAGTTTTTGCAATTTCAAAAAACACACTGAGTGAAATTTTATGTCAAATTTTCATGTATTTTGTCAATAAATCGTTTAAATCAAAAAAATGTTGAAAAGTGTTACTTTTCGAAACAAGTGCTGAAAAGTTCAACTTTTCAGCACCCATTTGAGTGCTGAAAAGTAGAACTTTTCAGCATTTATTTTGAAAAGTGTTGCTATTCGATTCTGTTATTTTTGGTTCAGAAAAGTAGGCTAATTCGTCGTTCAAGAATGACAGGAAAAGTAAGTTGTTTCACGACGGAATTGCAAAAAAGTTTTTTTTCGTGATTTTTTATGTATTGGAACTAAAACAGGCGTCAATTTTGCAATCGAAAATTACTTGATACTTTTTTTTGATAAAGTGCACATTTTTATTGAAAAATGTTCAGTTTTTTTTCTAATTTAAAAACACATCATAAAAAAGCACTCCTGCCAAAAAAGCTGAAAGAACTTTGTTAACCGTACTGCTGGTTGCTTAAACTTTACAAAAGTTGTATTTTATAGCATTGGCAATCGAGCCAATAGTTTCCGAGATATCGCAAGTTGGAAAATGTGAGGTGAGACTGAGAAAAACTAATTGATAACCAAATTTAAACTTTAGGAGGCTGTTCCAGTAGTAGAAACTTTAAAGTCCAAAAAGCAGTGTTGGTTTTCACGCGCTCTCGCGAGAAAAATTCCTCTCTCTCGAGTTCTCGCCGCGAATCTCCGTTTTAATAATATTGAATATTTGGCCCATTTGAAATGTTAGTCTTGATTAAAAAAAATTAAAGTATTGTTTTCGTAAAGATCGGAAAATTTTACGAATGTTTCATACTTTAACATTGTAACTTGGACCATTAGTTGCTGAAATATCGACGTTAGAAAATGGTGGGTTGTTTGGGTGAGACTTGGAAAACATCAATTTTCATGTTTTAAAACATTTGCATGGCAATATCTCAGCAACTAAGGGTCGTATCAACAAAGTTCAAAAAAGCAAAATGAAGAAAATTTTCTCAGCCTTTCAAAAAACTTACCTAAAAATTGAAAACGATGCACTTTATCAAAATTTCACTTGAGTACTTTTTGATTGCAAATTTGATTTTACATCGACAAATTAAATTGAAAAATTTTTGCGACCAATATCTTGATTTTTTGAAATAATCAATATTGATTCAAAAATTTATAACTCGGGCAAAGATTTTTTGCACAACCTGGAAATTTCTGAAAAGTTGGCATTTGATGTCCTCTAAAACATACCAAAAACTGAAAAAAAAGTATTTTTTTGTAAATCAAGTTTTAGTGACAAAAAGTTAAATAAAAAATCACCAAAAAATTTTTTACCGTGTATCATTTTTTTCCAGTGTTGTCCATATCCATCCAACTCTGCCGAAGACACCAAATCGATCAAAAAATTCCTTCAAAAGGTACAGATTTTTGAATTTTCATACATCATTTTTGTATGGACAGCTGCCAAATTTGTATGGAAAATTATATGGACAAACTAATGATGCAAAATGGCTTCTTTGGGCATACTGAAGGCACCAAAAGAGTTTCAGCCGGATTAAAAAAATACAAAAAAAAAATCGAATGACCGAAATCTGAGAGAACTGCTCAAATAAAAAAATATAGATTTTTTTCCGTGTATCGAAGTTTATCCTACTCGTTCCTTTTGCAAACATGAACTGATGTGAGCAGGATCTACTCTGTTTGCTTCGTGTTTGGTTCAATTGAATTGTTCTTTTTTTAAAGAAACAAAAGCATAAATCATTTTCGAATTGGTACACAAATAAGTCAACAAAAAATGTTGTTCTGTCCCCAAATAATTTAAAAAATCGCATTTTTTTTTGCTGCAAGACAAATTTTCAACGTACATGGTACGGTATGTCCACGCATCCTTCCTCCCCGGTAGATCCTGTGAAATGTGATCCAATATCTGAATCCTCTCAGCCGTAAACACAGCGCAGTAGGGCTGGTCGCATTATTTTTCTACCACATTTTCGGGTGTTCTCGGATGTATGGCAGTTATTAATACTACATAACAACAAAAGTAGGACGTAATCTAACCCCAAGAGACTTTCCAGCATGCTTGCATTGTTAGATTACATTGAAAAACATATTAGGTCTATTCCCGTACTTGCAGAATTGCAGAATTTCTGCAGCTTCTGCAGAATTCTGCAGCCCGCATAAGTCACTTTTTTGCAGCACGTTCCCGTACTTTTCAACTCGCTCTCTTCATCTCTCTCTTTTGCAGAAGTTCTGCAAGGAGAAAAGCAGCAACTATTTTGCCTGGGTAGCGCGTTCCAGTACTATTTCTGCAATATTGTACACAGTTGAATGGATTTACTCAAATTGGGTATGAAAGTTATTTAATTATTTCAAAAAATTAAAATAGAGGGATTGACGAGGGGATTGAGAAAAACAGTAATTGAAAGGAGTTTGCCTCTAGAACGGGGGCATTATTTTTTTATTCAACTTAATATTTTATTTAAAAGCATGTACCATTTATTAGGTAACTAGAAATAAATTATGCTTAGGTAGAAATTATACATTAAAAATTATTCAAAACTTTTACATTAGGTAAAAAAATAGTGAGGGTTGCAGGTACGTTTTACAAAAATAATTAAAAAATGACAAACTCGTACCATAAATACACGTTTTAATAGCAAAATGTTTAAAAGATTATTCAGGAAACCATAAATAAATTATAAATGGATGTCACATAGAAGAACAACGGTGATGCAGCGAAATTGACAAATTTTAAAAAATAAGTGAATCACAAAATCATAAAATTAGAAATCTAGACATTTAGAAATTCATGATTAAAAATATTTACAAAAAACTTATTCAAATTGAGAAACATAAAAAAAATCTGATATTTGAGAAATTTTAAAATGCAAATATTTATATCAGAAAAAAAAATAAAACACAAATTCAAAGCCTCGTTCAAAGCTTGAAAAATACAAATAATTAAAAAATAAATATATCAAAATGTTCAAAATATAAAAAAAATCATAATTTTAAAAATTCAAATTAAACTTAAAAGTTCCTAAACTTAAAAATTCTTATATTTTGAAATTCTGAATAAAAAAATCAAAAGTTTGAATATTTCAGAGTCCAGAACACCAAAAATTCAAAAGCTACAATTAAAAAAAAATGTTGCTAAAAAATTTCAAAAATAAGTAATGTTTTAAAATTCTGTGAATCAAAAATTTTAAAATTCAGATATTAAAAAAATAGAAACAGTTAGTACTCTATTTTCCGAAGAACTTGTCAAAATTTCCAACCTCTAAACCCTCTAATCTGAGCTTCTAACCTAAAATATGACTCCAATAAAAAATTGTACTTTTTATGATTCAAGATGGCGGCATTTAAAAATTTCCGAATTTTAGAATTTAAATTTCTTAAAATAGAAGAATTCGACAAAACTACATCAAATTTTTTTGGTTCATATAAGAATACAAATTGGTAGCACCGTTAAAGGTACAATGAATTATTTGCCAATTAAATTTACCTATTATTTAAACAAACATATTTAGTCTTTTCACAATCAATTGAAGATCAAAAATTATTTCTAAACAAATATTTATTTGAAATTATTAAACACAAAAAAATGTGTCTTTTAAAAGATTTTTGAAACAATCTGTTATTATAATATTTTTTTTGTTGTGGTATTAGCCGTGCTGTAATACTGACTTTAGCTATCTTTTTTTTGTCAGGTTAAAATATTAACACTTAAAAATCGCTATATCATAAAGAACTAAGCCTGAAACCGTTCTCATTAAAAACAGACATTAGAAAAACTACTCCAAAAATCCATTAATTCAAAATATACAAACTTCCCTTCAAAAAGACTACTCTAATTTAGTAATAATAAAACATAAAGTTTATTGCAACTAATAATTAAATTGATGATTTCACCCAACTTGCAAATTTTACGTAAGCGTGTACTCAACATCCATCCAGCCATGCCAGATATACAGATAAATCTGTATTATACAGATTTTTTGATCCCAAAAATCACAAAAATCTGTATATACAGATTTTTTTTAAATGATTATATTTAAAAATTTCAACAATTTAGTAATTGAATTATGCTTTAATATCATTTAAAAGCTTAAATCTGCTGTTGAAATTAATTTTTTTTTTGTATGGTTTCGAATTTGACATGATACAGATAAAATACAGATTTATTTTTAAGAAAATACAGATCTCCCATAAAATAAACTGGCATCGTTGTCCATCACACCAAATTGCAGTAACTTTTCAACAAGAAAGAGAAGTGAGAGCTTGCAGAAAAGTACGGGAACGGTTTTGCTGCAACTTCTACCTCTCTCACTGCAGAAGTTCTACCTGAGAGAAAAGTTACTTTTGTTGCAGAAAAGTACGGGAACGCTCTGCTGCCGTTTTTGTGCAGAACTGCAGAATTCTGCAGTACGGGAATATACCTATTGTCAAAACAATTGCAATACTCAAATGAAAAAAATGATTAAAATTGTTTTTTTTTTCGAATGACAAAGTAAAACATAACCTTAAAATTAATTTTAAACGACTGACTATTGTTTTGAATAGTAAATACCCAAATGTTGTCAAAATCATAGCATATATTTGCATTTGTTTTTTTTTTACGAGCTGTGCAGCAATTTTGAGGTAGCCCTATTTGCAACATTTTTGCTTGCATAAATTAAAAAATAAAGAAAGATTTTTTTCAAAACTTACCGATTGTCCTTTGGCACGTAACCCAGCAGATACATCGTTCGGTCCAGGTGGGAAATCGTCACAATCTCCCCGCCGACGTAGTAGTTGATCCGGTTCACCGAGTTGGTGTAGATGAAGCAATCCCCAACCCAGAGCCCGGTCCGAACCGACTCGTTCACCTCACCAAGGACCTAAAGATGAAATTTTCGATCAACTCTTTTTCTGAAAGATTTTTTTTTTCAACTCTTCACCTCAAACGCCTCCTCGATGCCGTCCTCGCTGAGCTGCTGCTTGGTGGCGAGCGCCGTCTGGATCATGCCGATGTCGACCTGCAGGATAAAGTACGAGTCCTCGTTGGCCAGACAGACGAGCGTGCCGGACTCGTTCCAGAAGACATTTCTGGAAGCAATCAGATTTACGTCTTGAATGTTGTATTTGAGATTTTGGTAGCAATTTAACTACCTTGGTTGAACCTCAATTCGTCTGATGAGTTCCAGGTTTTCCCAGTCGTAGAAAGACAGTCCGGAAGACGTCTTGACGCCCAGCAGTTGTCCACCGAAAATTCCTGCGAAAGGTTGATTTGAACAAAATATAGGCTTATTTTGTTGATAATTTCGAAAAGAAAAGATCAAGAGATCCTAGGACAAGTACCTTCTACGGATTAGTGCGGATTAGTTGTGTGAGTTTAGTTGGTAATGTTTGGTTAGCATGTGGAACGTGGACAAAATGAGACAAGTAAAAGAGAGACAAATCCAAGCGTAAGTAACTATTTTAAATATCTGCTAAAAGCGAAAATCAAAACAAAACTCCAAAAGTGACCAACCTTCCGCGCCGTAGTCGGGCGTGAAGCTCTTGCGCTCCTTAAAGTTGCGGAACAGCTTGACGGTGCCGCTGGACTCGCGCACCGCGTACTCCGAATTCTCCGAGGCCCACACAAACTCCTGGGCCGAGCCGAACGCCTTGTTGCGCAGCGCCATCGACGTGTAGATGATGTACTCGCCGTCGCCGCAAACCACCACGAAGCTGTCGAGAAGAGTTTGAGAAAGCAAGGGTAAAGTTTGATTTTGGACATAATATAAGATCATCCTACCGTCCATTCGGGTTGTGAGCGATCGTCTGAGGGTAGATTTCGCAGGCGCCCATGTCCTTGACGGCCACCGGTAGCCGTTCGCCGTCCTTGATTTCTGTGCCTGGTGAAAAGAAAATTGATATTTAAATTTGATTGATAATTGTGCTTTTTACCCCAGCATCCGTGAGAAAATATTTAAAGATTCAGGGTACAGAAAAGTAAGAAAAATCCGCGCAAAAATAAAAAAAATAATTCGCGACAACCAAAGAAGAGAGTTTCATAAAAAAAAATTAAATTAAATGAAATCATAATAAAAATATAAGTATTCCCTAAAAAATCAAACTAACTTTAAGGTTAGACTAAAAAAAAATGGAAAATTTAAGAATTTAAGAATTTAAGAATTTAAGAATTTAAGAATTTAAGAATTGAAGAATTGAAGAATTGAAGAATTGAAGAATTAAAGAATTAAAGAATTAAAGAATTAAAGAATTAAAGAATTAAAGAATTAAAGAATTAAAGAATTAAAGAATTAAAGAATTAAAGAATTAAAGAATTAAAGAATTAAAGAATTAAAGAATTAAAGAATTAAAGAATTAAAGAATTAAAGAATTAAAGAATTAAAGAATTAAAGAATTAAAGAATTAAAGAATTAAAGAATTTAAGAATTTAAGAATTTAAGAATTTAAGAATTTAAGAATTTAAGAATTAAAGAATTTAAGAATTTAAGAATTTAAGAATTTAAGAATTTAAGAATTTAAGAATTAAAGAATTTAAGAATTTAAGAATTTAAGAATTTAAGAATTTAAGAATTTAAGAATTTAAGAATTTAAGAATTTAAGAATTTAAGAATTTAAGAATTTAAGAATTTAAGAATTTAAGAATTTAAGAATTTAAGAATTTAAGAATTTAAGAATTTAAGAATTTAAGAATTTAAGAATTTAAGAATTTAAGAATTTAAGAATTTAAGAATTTAAGAATTTAAGAATTTAAGAATTTAAGAATTTAAGAATTTAAGAATTTAAGAATTTAAGAATTTAAGAATTTAAGAATTTAAGAATTTAAGAATTTAAGAATTTAAGAATTTAAGAATTTAAGAATTTAAGAATTTAAGAATTTAAGAATTTAAGAATTTAAGAATTTAAGAATTTAAGAATTTAAGAATTTAAGAATTTAAGAATTTAAGAATTTAAGAATTTAAGAATTTAAGAATTTAAGAATTTAAGAATTTAAGAATTTAAGAATTTAAGAATTTAAGAATTTAAGAATTTAAGAATTTAAGAATTTAAGAATTTAAGGATTAAGAATTAAGAATTTAAGAATTTAAGAATTTAAGAATTTAAGAATTTAAGAATTTAAGAATTTAAGAATTTAAGAATTTAAGAATTTAAGAATTTAAGAATTTAAGAATTTAAGAATTTAAGGATTAAGAATTAAGAATTTAAGAATTTAAGAATTTAAGAATTTAAGAATTTAAGAATTTAAGAATTTAAGAATTTAAGAATTTGAGAATTTTTAGAATTTAAGTATTTAAGAATTTAACAAATTGAGAATTTCCGAATCCGAATTTTTGAATAAAATATTAACATTTCAATATTAAGTTTTTTTTTGAATTCCTGGTTTCAAAATGATTATTTTGTTATAAATTGAATTTATAAATTTTAGGATTCCAGAATTTAAGAATGATGTTTTAATTATTTGAATTTATAAATATTTGAATTTCAGAGTATAAAAAGCTTGGAATTTAGAAATTTTGGTTTTTTATTTTGTTTATGTTTAAATTTTTCATTTGTAGAGTTTTGTTTTTTATATTTTGTAATTTTAGAATTTAAGATTTTTTTGAAATTTTTTAGGGCGTTGCGAACATTTTTCAAAGCTTATGTCGCTTCCTTAATAATTTCCTCTGAAAAATCAAGGGACAAGTAATTTTTTTTCTCAAAAAACTTCAAAATTTCCATGAAAATAGAAGTGTAATTAATTGAAAACAATCTAAAATGCATTATTTGGGCTTGTTTCAAAATGTTTTGATTTTTTATTAAATTCCAATGTATAGTACCGCAAAAATTTTATGTTTCGCAAAAAATAAAATTTTCGTCCATACTTAGATATTTTGGAAACTAATGATGCATTTTAAAACACTTTTTTCATTAAAATGTTTAAACCATGGCTCGTAATTTCAATTTTCATACTTTTTTTTGTTTTTTTGCCCCCGTCGACTTTGGTCAGAGTCGAGGGACATTAACTTCAAAAAATATTTGCAACGGCCTTATTGTGTTTTAGAATTAAAAACTTTTTTTTGTAGTTTTAAATATATATTTTTAATGTGAAAATATTGGTATTTATTCTTTTTTTATGGTCGAATAAAAAAACGTCATAAATTAGAAAAGTTTAAATTATTTAATCTCTATTTTTTTTTTATTTTGAATATTTTTATTTTTTTCAATATCTTCGCAAGTTTCCTTTTGAAATTTGTTGAAAATTTTCGAAATATGTTATACAACCCTGTAAAAAACAATTCGGAAGGCTAAGAAATTTTTGAAAAGTGGATTGCTGAATTACAAACTCCTAATGTTTACATTTCGTGTAAAATGAGTTTTTCTCTGTGTCAAATCGTGATCCCTCATTTTTTAACTGACAATGATGCCTCGAAAATTTTTGGTTCAATTTTCAATGTTAAAAAATGAACTTTTGTGAAATTTTCTGCTGGTTACAATACAAATCTGGAGTTTTTTTTTTAAAAAAAGGTCCAATAAACCAAATTTCCAGTTTTTGCTTTTTGGGCGTTTTTGAAACCGCCTTGAGTCAGGGGTGTTAAAAAACACCCAAAAAAAAAAACTCCAGAAATAATTTCAAAACGTCCAAAATAAATGGTTTCAGCTCTTTTAAAACGTCAAGTAGATTTAAAAAAAATAACTTAAGTTTACTTTTTACATCGAAAACGTAGAAAATTATTCACTAAAATAAGCCACAAAACTTTTATATTACTAAGAAGACTGCCTAAAATGGCCACGCTTTGCTTAGTAGGCCGAAAATAGGTACATGTACCCTAACGGTCGTCTCAGTAGGGACCATCCATAAACCACGTGGACACTTTAGGGGGGGGGGGGGGTATGGCGATTGTCCATGCTCCATACAAAAAGATTTTTTTTTGCATGGACAATTGTCCATGAGGGGGGGGGAGGGGTTCGAGATTACCAAAAAAGTGTCCACGTGGTTTATGAATGGTCCCGTACCGAAAAGGACCTAATAAAAATAATTTTATGAGAAAAAAAAATACCCTAACGGTCATAATTTTGGTGGACAATGTTTAGTTTAGTTGTAATTAAATGTAGAGAAAATATTGTGCATCGGTGGTCCCCTCGTCATTTTACGTTCAGACCAGTTACCGAATAAGTGCTGTATTTTGTACTACAGAGTGTCACGTCTTAGAAACGATGTTTTGCTTTAGTTAAAAAAAAATCATTTAAAAGAAAAAGAGCTGGCCGGTCAATTAATAATAAATGAGTACATGATTTAGTCAAAACAGAACATATTTTCAAGGTTATAACAAACGCCCTTTCCGCAACGATTAAGTACTATCACAACAGTTGTAGTAGCTAATTTACACAACCTCAAGAATATGATCTTTCTTCTAGTCTATCATTATCGTATTGCACTTCCCACACGAGCTTCTCCCCACTTTAGCATATGTATCACAATTATAACAAACTTCTTTTTGCCTCCGGGGTGGTCAATCTTCCAACACCATAACTGTAGTGGTCCCCCAGGAACAACGCGGTCCCCGTCGTTGTTTTGATTCGCATGGCCTGAGTTGCCCAACTAATAATATACCACCATCATCGCCCAAAAGCCTGCCACCTCTTGTACACGACGACGTTGAGGCAGGTTTTGCTGCACAGCAGCGTCCAGAAAGCGGAACCAAATAACACTTCTTGTAAGCGCAAAGATTAGAATCGCTTCTTTATATTCCATTATGCACACACATAAGAAGGGGTCGGTCTCTCCACCACACCGCGTATGCTAAAGACTTCTTCAAAAGGGGATAAAGCAAGGGAACGTGAGTGGCTAATGTGGAAGAGTTGACTTCTTTTGGGTGGCACGAGCTTTGGTGTGATTTGCGAACCGTGTCCAAGCCCAGTTTTTGGTTCACTTCAACAAACTTTGTTCAAGATTTGTAACAACTCATGGGAATTATACAAAAAAAAAGTTTCATATTCCCATTCGAACCCGACATTAATCTCGCTAATGACTCGTTGCATTCGATAAAAGATTGTTTGGTGGCATCCATCGCCAACCCTTGCGCTATAGACAATCCGGAACTGCGGGGCGAACAAAAATGACACATTTTGTTTCCGGTTGCATCCCAAATGAGCAGCCAGCAAAAGGTCGTCTGCCCCAAGTCTCTTTTAATCAACGTAAAAGCATACATCAGTGAGCTTTCCATTTACTTGTCTGATACTGTGCCTGTTGTTGGCGCTATCCAAGGAATAAGTATCATGGGAATTTTCCCTTTCTACCCACTAATACACAAAACTGAAAAAAATAATCCAAACCGGAATAAAAATCCCCCCCTCAAAAAACTGTCTATTGTAATATGAAAAGGCGAAGGGGGAAAGCGGATGACACTTACCTTCCGGCAGGGCCTTCAGGTTAACCTGCTGCATCTCCGAGTGGCGCGCCCACACGATTTTGCCCCCGTTGACGTCCATCGACATGGCCGGTTCCTCGCGGCCCACCTTGATGATGATCGAACCCTCGTCGTAGCTGCCAGGCAGGGGAGAAAGAGATAGAAAGGGAATTATTAGAGATTTTCAGGTTCTTTTATAAGTCAACGTTTTTGATACGATTTCAATCATCCCACACATTCGAAATAGTTTCAAAGTCGCCCGATGGTCGAAAAATCATTTCGAAGATTTTCCCGTGATCTGATCACAAATTCGAAACAATTCTTTGTTCGAAGAAAACCAACCTAAATTTTCTTCTTGAAATACAGTATATTGATGAAAATGACAACTTTTACTAGTGAAAAAACTTAAAAATATCCTAAAAATTAAAGGGTCAAAAGAAGAAAAAAGATACTTTTTTTTCATGAAATTATTTTTATTAGACCTGGTTAGGACCGAGTCGGCTTTTGTAATTACATTTTACTTAAAGCTAAGAGTAATTATAGAGGATCTTGAAAAAAGATAAAAAGGTATTTAAAAACGTGGGTTTTATAGAAAACCTATATGCTTGGGTATCAAAAGATCGGAAATTTTATGCCCTTTCCGATGCCACAATTGTGGACCGGTTCGGATGCCGGCGGATTTTCCGACGACGTAATTCCGGGTTGGTGCGAAATTCCAACGAAAAATCTATTCTATCGATACAAAGACCCCCAAAACGGTGTTATACCCACTCCAAAATGTTTATTTAGCAATTCTATGGTTTAGAATATATTGACATTTAATTAAATTAAAAGTTTGCAAAATTAAGTTTAGATACATTTCTACTAAGTAGTTAGTAAACTTTATATTCAATCCATTTTTTTTAATCAGTCAAGGATGCCTATTTGGAGTTGTGAGGCTGGATTTATGGTGATTTGTCAACAAATAAATTTATTTATGTTAATTTTTCGAAAGGTGTACAAACTTTTTTGCAACTTTTTTGATTTTTGTAACAGTATTTGTTATATAACTTTTTATAGAAATCATCTTTTCACGAGCTTTTTGTAGCAATGTTCGGCATGAGTTTCTGAACAAAACGTAGTACTAGCACAGACAACAGACGTAGCGGCTAGAACAAAATAATTTGAAATTCGTGTGTAAAAACATGGCAGCCGCATCCTGCTAATCTACTAGCGCCATCTGTTAGCCTATTGCCACTCTCTAAAGCAGCCATGATGGTTTTCTGAGAAGGTGTGTTTGAAAATGCATCACCCAGAAATATTTAAAAAATATATTATTTCAATTTTTCGAAATAAATGTAAACAGGTAAAGATTATGTTTTTATGCTATAGTAAATCTACTTTAATTGTTAATTAACACGATTTACGAGCACATAGATGTTTTTTTTTATGTAATTATCGATATCAAAAAAATAGTCTAGTTTGATGCTTTTATAAACACAGCAACCAAGGCCGCGCTTGAGGCTGTCAAATTCTTGCTGGTTGTGTTTATAAACAAAACCAACAGAGGAGAGCAAAAAGGAGGAGGAGACCCGGTGGAAATCGGGAGGATGGGCAAGCGTTTCTTGGAGGAGAAAAGATCCGGAACCAGAAACGAAACAATCCGGAACTGGTTCCGATAAATTCTGGAAGCCATCGGCGCCGTCAGCAAGAGCTATTATCACGGCCAACCCCGTAAACGTTTTGACCCCAAACGACCGCATTCCGAAGATTATCTCCGGAACCGACAAACCAGCTACCACGATCACTTCAACCCTCACCTCCAAGACACCAACCTCTTCAACGCCCTCGAAACCCACCCCACCTTCAAGTGCCGCCACTTCCGGCGAACCCTAATCGCCATACCAAAGGCCTAAATCTTGAATGTTCTCCCCGGTGCGTCAGTTTCCCCCATCGGATTTCCAGTGCAAGCGATCCTCAAACACCCCCACACCTTCCCCTTCCCATCCTCTTCCATGAGTGGCACCAGGTTCAAGAAGCGTAGCCCCGTCATAGCGGTCATTTTGCGAATCATGCTGACAAGGAACACAATCGGCAATCTGTCGGGGCTAAAATCGGTTCAGGAACCAGGTTGGCCACTTTGGTTGCCTCACATTTGTCAAGCAGCTGCAAGCGCGAGAGATTTGGTTGAAATCGACCGAAATCAACTTTTCATCCAGAACAAACGATTACAAACGTTGAAAACAAACAAAATGGAAAATGACAGTAGGCGGAAAGCGATATTTTGACAGCGGGCAATGTGTCAGGACAAAGCGACTGCAGCGCCACAAACGGATTGCCACAACTAAAAAAACTGTAGCAATGATTTACACAAGGGAAGAATCGAGCCCAAACGTCTGTTGTCTGTGGTACTAGGTTTCTGTCATACTTTAATTTGTTTACATGTTTCATCACAAAATGCGCATAGTGCCCAAGGGGTGTAAATACTTTTTTTACATACTGTAACTGCCCCTGATCGCATAAATGTCCCATATGCATTGTCATCGCTTTTGAGTTATTGATGCAGTTTTGTTCAAAATCGCGTGCTCTTTCAGAAAAGCCTATAACATCCAGCACTTTATTCTAGAAATCAAGAGGAAATCCAGTTTTTTCGCGAAAACTTAACACGTAGCCTTATGTATGGGACAAACTTCAAATGCGTTTTTCTCAGCTTGCTGTTTTTGTATATGGGACATTTATGCGAACATGGGCAGTGTAGGGCGAATGTGGTCCCCGGGACAGTTATGCGAATCACGTTTTTGTCAGTTGAAAATTTTTGAACATGGATCAATTGTGCGTAGAAGGGCAATGATAATGTTTGAAAGAATGGATAAAACTACCAAAA